>NC_069370.1:39649015-39952045 GCF_021730395.1 Mercenaria mercenaria
ATCTTCGATCACATTTTGGGTTTGCCAAAAATTAATATGTCTGGTGTGGGGTATAGCTCTTTTTGTCATATTTTATATACGATTTATCCTGTCACTTACAGTTTTTTCGACCCGATATCAGGGTGCCGTATATCTTTTTAAATAAAACCGTCAGTTGATCATGTGACCAGTGATATACGGTCAGTTGATCATGTGACCTATGATCGATATTGTGTTGTCATAAGAAATTTTGCAACGAAACCATCATCATTGTGTTGGAAAGTCCGAACTAAGAAAATGAGTGGTCAAATAATGAGTTTTATTCAAAACGAAGAAGTTATGCGATTTTGCCGGTAATCACGTCATTATATAAGTGCGTCATTACGAAATGACGTCATTAAAGCGGTTTGTCACACACTTATTTTTGAAAAAAAATTGCCAATATCGGAAAATGAAGTAATGACAAGATAAATAGAATAACAGGTTAGTGCTAAGATGGAGAAAGTTTATCTGGCTCGGCCCCGGACGTTATCGGGTTCGCCTTGGCTCACCCGATAACCTCCTCCACCTCCCCAGATAAACTTCTCATCTAGGGCACTAACCTACTATTCTCTATATATTAAAAGGCACACGTGCAACTCTCAGATCTTACACTACTAAGTAAATCATATTGGGATGACGTATATTCATTCGATCATCGACTGACAATAATTGGTAAAGTAACAACTTATCGCGAAGCTGATTATCCGTGGGAAATAGAAACAAGCAATTGAAAGAGAAGATTAGAAAGTGGAATCCCAAAAACAAAATATGCTATATAGAATTATTTTACAATAATGTCAGTTTAGCCTTTTATCACATATAGACTCACTAAATCAAGTATAAAAATGGAAAACGCGCTTTTAGAAAAGGAACGTTAAAATAGTTTTTCATCTTAAACCGTCTGAATAATCCACACCATCCTGAAACAAAACGAAACAAACAATGAATGGGAAGGAGAAGGAGACCGGTCACTCTTTTTATAGAGAAAACTATAACTTCATTCCCAAGCGAAGGGGAAGTGTGGTGATTTTATTTGATATTAGTGTATGAGGTACAAAACAATGACAGATTATATCCTGATTAACCCTACAGTGGGAAACTTTTCTCTGGGAAAATTGTCTCTCACGCTGTCCTTATATCAGACATAGATCTCATCAAAAAGGTGCTTAAATATCTGTAAACTTTTGCATAAAATTATCTTTCCAGATAGAATAAGAACGTTAATGGAATGAAAAGCATGTGACATTTTAAAAACGACTACTTTTATTGCTCTCGACCTCAGAAAATGGCTTCTCATAGTGAAAATTGCTAAAAAAATGACTACTAGGAACTTTGAACAAAAGTAATTTAGACAATGTATGTAGACAGATAGTGTTGAATGGCGCCATTTACCGAAATGATACCTTCCGATAACGATACACGACAACCATGAAAATGGAAAAAATGAATACACAAACTTCCGACTGATCCTTTTAAATTTCATTAATACCAGACGGACAAAATCATCATATACAGTTGATAAATTTTATGAGTACGTGAAGAGTTATACAAAAAAACACAAAACAAAACAATAAGAACAATTTCCCTGCGTCAGACTTGAATGGCATTATTTTTTTGAACGTCGAATATCCTTTAAGAAACGTGAAGTTGGGTTGTTTGTAATGGAAGAAAAAAAAACAAGTAGCACAGCTGATAAAGACAATGGGACTCATTCAATAAACACCGCCTATTGTGACAGCTGATGTGACTTTGACAACCGATTGGGTTTATTCATCTTACTTTTAAAACTGTTGCTACATACAGAAATTTTAAATTTTCTCCACCAGTTATCAATTTTAACAAAATAGTTTGAGTAAAATTAAAGTCAACAGGACGTTTTGTCTTTCGACTACTTGCTTTTTTATAACATGTACGCTAATTTTTTATACGAACCGGCGATTTCTGCGCAATCCTCATTTTCCCTTTTTTCCAAGTAGTTCTCGAAATCGGATTTTTTAAATCTCAGTGATAACGGTGGGATACTAAACTGCGGGCTAAACAATGACGTAAAAGCCTTTCACTTTCACAACTCCTGTACGAATATTTGAAATTTAGAAAATCCAAGGTGATGTTTTCCAAACCCTCAGAACAGCGTGAATAAAAACTTCGATAGCGTTCGTTTTTCCATTCCACGCTGCTCTTTACATTAGGAAAACACTGCCTTACACAGGCAGTCATAAAAGATCCTTATATTCTTGCATGACATAACTGATCGAAAGCATGCTGCCCACGAGGTCAAGTAATACTCCACTTAAGGACTTTCTTAAGTGACTCTAGACTGAGTCTATTAGGGTTTGACATAATTTTTATTTTGAAACTATATTATTCTTTCAGCGCTGATAAAAATCAAAGTATTTAGAAAAGTCATGTACTTCGGATGCAGAAGAAAATGACATCCATTGCAAGTACACTGTACTAACTTTTTTACGTGATTTGAAACTTATCAAAATAGTCGAGGGTTCTGTTCATGGCATTTTTTTTACGACGAGTATGATCACTTTTTAAAATGCTAATAAGTATTGTCAAGGCACAAAAGAAGAAAAATATACAATTTACAAAGCTAATAGAGACCCTGGGACTAATGCAATAAACTTGTCTATTGTGACTGATCGGATGCGGCACGACAGACTGATTTCGTATCCATCTTACTTTAAGAACTATTGCTTTTCAAAATATTTCTATTTTTGAATTGAAATAATGCTTAGTTATAAACCAATATAAGCCGCGCCATGAGAAAATCAACATAGTGGGTTTGCGACCAGCATGGTCCAGACCAGCCTGCGCATCCGCGCAGTCTGGTCAGGCTCCATGCTGTTCGCTTTCAAAGCCTATTACAATTAGAGAAACTGTTATTTGAACAGCATGGATCCTGACCAGACTGCGCGGATGTGCAGGCTTCGGGATCCATGCTGGTCACAAAGCCACTATGTTGGTTTTCTCATGCACGGCTAAATTTAAATGAATTTCAATATTCTTGAGCACAAAGTCAAGCTAGAATTAGTAAAGTCTGGATGTGTAATGCTTACTTCGGGGCCCTGTGTGGCTGCGTTTGCATATGTAAAGCGCCCTTGAACATGTTATCATGAAAAGAGCGCTATATAAATCTAGTATAATAATAATAATAATAATAATAATAACAGTAGTAATAATTTCTGCTAGGAACTTCAATGTTTTCTGCTCTGCCGCTACCGAATCTGCAAAATTGTACTATTCCAAACTTCAATTTTGTTCTGAAAGACCATTGGACAATGTCTACTCGTGAATACAGAGTAAAGTACAAAATTCTTACATATATTTATATGGTACAACACAGTAATTCTTCAGTCTATACTAGAGACATGATAGAGAAGTTTTCCGGATATTTAGCAATCTAACGCTTTGTTTATTGCATAGTTGAAAACCGTTCGAGTGTTTTGGAGTGTATAACTGTGAAGCACTTTTAAATTTGTAATAACATATAAAAAGTGCTAAACAAATGCAGTACAATAACAAATAAATAATGATAATACTTAACAAAGGAATGAAGTATTTCCCATGCGTACAAAGCCCTACAGGAAGGAAACCCGGGTTTTTTCTGTACTACAGCAGATACTGTCAATGATGTTTTTATATACACAATGTGTTAAACACAACGTTTGCATTAAAAATTGCATATATAGAAATCTCCAGTTGTTGATTGCTTATACCATCTAAAATATAATAAAATTATTTAATTTCAAGTTTGATAACATTTCATTAAAAAATTGGTGGGAAATATGAAACCAATATGTAAGATAGCATCATGGGCAAAGGGAAGTAATTTTGAAGAAACACCAAATCATTTTAAATAGGTTTCCCTATGATATATGACCTTATATCAAAATATCTTACATACTGGACAGGAAAGATCAATGTTTGACATTTGACCTTCAAAATGACCTTGACCTTTGAGCTAGGGGTCGAGTATTGCGCAAAACAAATAGTCTCATTATGGGGAACATTTGGTCAAGTAATATCAAAATCCTTTAATGGGCGACAGAGTTATAGAACAAACTGGAAAAAGACATTTTGACCTTCGACTTGACCTTAACCTTTGAGTTAGGATTATGAGATTTGCGCAAGACGTATTGTCCCCATAAAGGGGGAAAATTTGTGTCAAGTAAAATTAAAATCTCTTAAAGGATGGGCAGAGTTATGAAACGGACAGAAAAAAAAACCCCCTAAGGGGACCCTGACCTTTGAGATACGATGTTTGGGGTTCCGCGTGACACATCATTTGGTTATTGGGAACAGTTGTGGCCAATTCATTAAAATCCCTTTTTGAATTGTCGAAGACCGGACAGGGAAAAAATGCCCTCTTTACATACAAGTGTGACCTTGACCTCTGAGCTAGGAGTCTGGGTTTTTGTCATCTTAACCAAGGGAATATTTGTGATAATTGAAAATTTTAAAAATCCCCGTTCGCATGATAAAGTTAGAACCGGAGATTGACCTTTGAAACTTCAAGTGTGACATTTACCTTTGAGCTAGTGGTCCGGGTTTACGTATGGCCCTCTTTTGATTATGGGGGAAACATTTAAAGCCAAATAATATTGTAATCCCTTGATGGATGATAGAGTTCTGGACCAGACACGAAACACGATCCTATTAAGCCATGTTAACACTTGGACTGCGAAGTGTGACATTGACCTTTAAGCTAAGGGTCTGAAATAGTGTATGACATATCATCTTATTATGGAGTACATTTGTGCCAAGTAATATTAAAATCACTTTTTTGGAATTATTGATACAGACCGGACAGAAAAAAGCCCTGTTTACCTTTGACCCCCATATGGACCTTGACCTTGGAGATAGAGGTCTGTGTTGCGCATGATACGGTGTCTTATCATGGGAAATATTTGTGTCAAGTTATATCAAAAACACATAATGAATAACAGAGTTCTGGACCGGACACGAAACAGACCCCACATATGCCTTTGAATGCAAAGTGTGACTTGACCTTTAAGCTAGGGGTCTGAAAGTGGTGCATGACACATCATCTTATTAATGGGATGCATTTGTTCTTAGTAAAAATCAAAATCCCTTCATGGATCATTGGGTAACAGACCGGACAGGAAAAAAGCCCTGTTGACCTTTGACATCCAAGTGTGACCTTGTCCTTATAAAACACGCACTTCCGTTTAATGCATCCATGAGTTATAAGTGACGCAAGTAACAGCATCCGTTGGTTGGGGACCTCAAAAGTGACATTTGACAAAACCAAAAGAAAAAAGTTTAAAATTAGGGACAAACTATATTTTTTTGTAGTTTAAGGTACGCGTAAGCGTCGAAAGTTTTGTCAAATTGTTTGAATTACGGGTACTTCATTTGACAATAATTCTACATTGGATATAAGAAGTGGTTTTTGAGTTTTAGCCGATTAGAAATGAGAAGAATTTAGTTATCATTTTGTAATCATATATCGTCCAAATATCAAATCCAGAAAGTGTGAGTAGTATTTGTAGTAATAAGAACTGGGGCGTGAGGACCCTTCATTACGATCACATATTATTCAGGTAAATTAAACAAAATCATGCGTTGAGCGAAAGGCAGCTTTTCCCGTATTATGTTATGATCCACCATTAAAATTCTCACGTTGTCCAACAGTTTGTTCGAGCATTTGATTCGTTTTCCCGGCCCTAATTTTCTACAACCGCATGCTTTTTAGAGAATGTTCATCTCACCAGACCATTTGCAGAAAGTAGTCAAAATATTCCAAACCCTTTGCAAGACATTGTTTTTCTTTTTTAAAATGTTTGCTATTGGACTGAACTTCCGAATGCAGCATACCGAGATTGACGAAAATTCTGTACAAATCTATCCGCGAGGACCAAGTACTTATCTGTTAGAATACAGGGCGGGTAGATATTTTAATGTTTAAAACTTGCATGTTTTCTTTCTTCTTTTATTACAGTCTAGCCACAGCATGTTGAATTAAAACACTTAAACAATTCTAGTATGAATAATCAAGTGTGAAATTTGAAGCGGCACTTAATCATATAATGTTTCAAGAAAGACAGAAATTTAAATTTGATATGACTTCTCAAAATGCTGTTGCAGTACTTTAGGCACACACTGAAACAGTTTTAGTCTCCGTTTTTCATATACAAATATGTATATATGAAGCCAAAATGATCCAAATATCTGTATGGATCTATTGTCAGTAGAATAAACTAGATAATTGAAAAGGGGAAATAAACATATATATTTGTCTTACATGTATAGAAATACACTGATACTGGAGATACAATGATATCGGAGTTTAAAATTTTATATTATTGGACTCTTTGATATGAAAAATATATATCTTATTGAGCAATTATTCTCCTTTAAACAGTGAGGTTTCTGTGACTGCCAGACCTGGTTTTAAAACAAACTTTGGTATATAATAAATCAATTATTTCCCATGCAGGCTCTATCTTACCCTTATATGACATCTGAAATGAAAAATTGTTTTTTATCTTTACAATTTGTTCACATAATTTGGGAAAAAATAAATGATGTAAAGGGGCAATTTGATACATATCCAATACTACTTAGTATAATTCTACTACTAGTAGAATTTCTAACTCACTTGAATAATTTCAACGAGCCAATGTACCTATTTAATCCATTTTCCCTTTTAAAGGGAGTTCTGCACGTTTGATAAAACCCGGGAAATGATGGCGTAACGTCATTTTATATCCGGAAAACGTAGAATTACGCAATTAAAAAGTATTTAAGAAATAATTTATAGCAAAAAGAGTGCTTTAACACTATTTATGCAAAGATGGGTGGTTATACGTCGGGCGTAATAATTTCACGACGTATTACAACCCGAGTGTATAAAATAGTGTTAAAACGCGGTTGTGCCCAAAATTATTTCGATTCTAATAATGCCATTTAACAGTAATAAAATAAGAAGCGCTCTTCTTGGTCCCCAACAAACCTTTGACGTCCCGCACGTTAACGTGACGTCATTCTAGTGTAAGAGTGTTTTAACAGGGCAAGCATATTAGAAAACATAATAAATCAAAAAAGGCAGTTGACGGAGAATTATGCCTTTTCTCATCATTTTAATTGTGGGGTAATTAAGTAAAGATTAAGAGTTGAAAGAAGGAAAAATTAAAAGTCATAACAACAGAAATCAAAAGTGATCAAAAAGGAAGAAAAAAAAGGATGAATCAAAAGGGAAATGATTTGTTTGTGGTAGACTACAAAATAATCCCCTAGATGGCTCCCCTTTTTTATATGATAATTTCGTACCTTTCAACCGTCTTTTTTTTAATCACATGTGTGATTTGTTTTAAACTTTCATCTTGCAACGTGACATCCGAAGTCCCGGGTGGGCCCTTTTCCTGAATACAGAAAGAAATGAATAGTTTGACAAAAATGACTGTTTGGTTATACTTCGTGAATGCAATTTGGCTCCTTTTTTCTCATTTTAATTATTAAAACATTTCAGAAATATTCAATCAATATATCGTTTTTTTTTGCTGTGTAATGTTATAACTATAATATTCATTTAATTTCGTAAGAAAATGTTTAAAATACAAAACTAATATCTGGATAAAGAACAAAGGACTAACTGATTAAATATTTCCCAAAAGATTTCAGTAATATTCTATTAAATCTGTTCTACTAATATAAATCTAAAATGACACAAGCTTTCACGTCTAACAAAATTTTCAAAGTGTCCTAAAATTCTATTATGTTAAACGCCGAGTACATGTACATTGTACTTTACCCAAGTATATTGTTATTTCAGTACTTGACAAAATTTATGTTAATAGCTTTGAACGCTGCCAAATGAATTATTCACTTCTCTTGGACCATTTCCCTACATTAATAACAGAAAATTGTATCTTGGCAATTTTAAGCAAAAACTTTTTTATGCTTTTCCCCTTTTAGACAATCAGACAAAAAAAATTATTTCAGCTATCAGCAATCACAAAATGGTGCCACAAATTAAAATGTCTGGTGTAGGGTATAGCTCTCTTGTCATAGTTATATACTGATATATTGAAAGGCACACTTGCATGATTGATACTCTCAGATATTTACACTATATCATATTCGACGACGTATATTCATTCGCATTTTCGACTGACAATAATTGGCAAAGTAAAGTCCATGGGGAATAGGAACAAGCAAATTGAAAGAGAAGATTAGAAAGGGAAATACCTGTGGATAAAAAACTTCGACAGCGTTCGGTTTTTCCATTCCACGCTACCCTTTAGGTACAGGAAAATCCTGCCTTACATAGGCTGTCATATAAGATTCGAACGTATGCTGTACCATCGAGGGGCACGTAATACATTTTTCGCTTAAGGAAATGTCTTAATTGACCCTAGATACAATGTAAAAATTTGTATTTTGAAACTAAATTATCCTTTCAGCGCTTGATAAAAAAACCCAAAGTATTTAGAAAAATCATGTAACTTCGCATGCAACGCAAAATAACATCCATTACAAGACATCTGGAGTACACTGTATTAAAAATTTGTACATGATTTAAAATTTTTCAAAATAATCAAGGATTCTTTTTGATAGCATTTTTTATAACGGGTATGATTACCTTTTAAATGGTACATGTATAAGGATTGTCAAGGCAACAAAAGAAGAAAGATATACAAAGCTAATAGAGGCCCTAGGGACTAAAGCAATAAACTCGTCTATTGTGACTGATCGGGTTCGGCACTGACAGACCGTTCTATATCCATCTTACATTAAAACTATTGCTATTCAAAGAATTTCAAATTTTTCAATCGTAATTAAACTTTAGTTATAAACACAATTGCCTAATTTAATTGAGCACAATCAAAGTCAGTTGAGAATTAGTAAAGCTTAGCTAGATAGATAGATTTATTCAGGCATAAGATCATATATACAATCTAAAATTACAAATATCGCATTAAGTAAGACGTTTTGTAAATATTTAAAACTAACTAAGCGGGCAAATTCTAAAACTAACATGTGACTTACATTCACATAATATGCTTAAACATAGTTTAAAAAATACAAAAGAATAGTTTGATAAAAGTTATAAAAAGACAATGATTTAATAAATAAAAAAAATCATAAAAAGTTATTTCAAGTTTAGTCGTGCTTCCTAAATTAAATTTTCCGCTGACTTATACCAAGGATAACCCATGAAAAGTAGCTTGAAGAGCACTTATTCCAATGGGGTCCTCGAAGCTTGAATGTGCAATTCTTATTTCTGTTAGGAACTTCAAAGTATTTTTCACTGCCAGTACAGTATCTGCAAATTTGTACTTTTCAAATTCATTTTTATACTGAAAGACCTTTGGACAATGTCTACTCGTTTTAAAACAGAGTACGTACAAATTGTACTGTGTCTCGCATGTAAAGAATTCGATTTCATAGAGACGTTGCAGACATATTTGAAACCTTCGTTTTTGCGTGTCCATGATAAACGCTATGTTCATTAATTAAATACTATATATATATGATATATAATAGTATCCTAAATAGAAATTTGAGTAAT
Source organism: Mercenaria mercenaria (assembly GCF_021730395.1). Taxonomy (NCBI): domain Eukaryota; kingdom Metazoa; phylum Mollusca; class Bivalvia; order Venerida; family Veneridae; genus Mercenaria; species Mercenaria mercenaria. The sequence continues at coordinate 39,658,581 of NC_069370.1, forward strand.
TAGAGAGTAATATTATCGGGGTATTTTGATTTACGTACATGACCGTGGGGAGTCAAGGTTATTAAAATTCATAAAGTTTTTCGTCACGTTATCACTGACATGAATGGATTGTCAAAAATATATTTGGTAACAGGTAGAAAGAAGCAAAGTATTTTGTTACAAATGTATAGCTCAATTGCTTTCTTAATTTGAATTTATGAATTCTAAGTCTTATGATTTATGCAAATTTACAGTAGATGCTTATAAGAAAACACCATTAATTCTTGTGAAGTGTTTTTTAAGACCTGGCAATTTAGTTTTTGCTTAAGAAAATCAAATTCATATCGACAAACCCGGGGTTAACATCTGAACTTTGTATAAAAAAAAATGGAAATTATTATTTTCATATGAAGTAATAGTTCTAAAGTAAGCTGGATATCTAATCGGTTTGTCAGAATGTGGCGCAATAGCATGGGGTGCAAGAACATTCGGGTCAAATTGAAATACTGCATGTTCTCCGCCTTGCCTCTATATTCTATATGGTTTATTTGTGACTTTTCTTTTACAAACAAATAGGCTACTTGAATTCAAAAAAAAAAAAAAAAGAAAAAAAAAAAAAACATTTAAAAAAACCCTCTCTATCATAGCATGTGACGGATCCCTGTGGTTTAATGTACCATGAGTAAGTAACGTCAGCCTCAAAAGTGATATTTGAGAAAACCGAAATAAAACAAAAAGGGAAACATTAGGTATAAACTATTTTTTTGAAGTTTAAAATTCGCATAAGCGTCCACATTTTAGTCTTATTGTTTTGAATTTAGAGGGTAGTTTCGTCCGACAATAATTGTACGTTGGTTCTGTGAGATTTTAGCCATTAGAAATAAAAATCTAAACGTATATATGGCGCTATAAGACGTGGAGCGTAGGTCTTTCCATTACGATACATGATATTCTATAGAAAACCCATGCGTTAATGCGTAAAGGCAGCTTCTCCAGTGTTTAATTATCATCCATCACCTAAAACCATAGTTTGTCCGTAAGTTTCTCGAGTATCCGATTTCGTGTTTAGTCCTTATTTTAAAACCGCTTGCTTTTGAGCAGATTTTTCTTCTCATTAAGACCACGTGCAGAGAGAGTGTCACAAAAAGCCAACTATTTGCAAGACGTTGCTGTCTGCTATTGGGCTAGTGTACTACTGAATGCAGCAGTGCCGAGATTTACCAAGTGCTATACAAATGCAGCCGCGGGGATCCAGTATTTGTCTGTTAGTATTCCTAAATGATACAGGGCGGGCAGATTTTTTAGTGTTCACAAATGCATATTTTTCTTTCTTCTTTAATAAGAGTCTAACCACAGCAGTGTTGAATAAAAATACTTTAAAAAATTCCAGCACGAATAATCAAATGTGAAAATTGAAAGCCCGGGAGTTTATCAATATTAAACTTTAATGTTTCAAGAAAGATAGAAATTTTAAATTGGACCCGACTGCTGAAAATGCAGTGGTATGAATTTAGGCACACACTGAGACAGTTTTAGTCTCCGTTCGTCATGTACAAATATGTATATGTGAAAGCCGAAATGATCCAAATATTTTATATGGTTCTATTGTTAATAGAATATATTTAGATAATTGAAAATGCAAATAAATATAGGTACTTTGCAAAGTATTGGACAGAACATTTATTAACCAAGAAGTATACTGATACTGGATATGTCTGGATATTGGAGTTCACTATTTAATATTTGTTGGACTCCTTAAAGTGAAATGTATATATCGATGGAGCAATACATTTTCATTTACCATTGAGGTTTCTGTGGTTGGCAGTATTGCCAACATATTAATGTCTAAAGCATTTTCATTTTTATAATTATACTGAATTCAATGAAATTTTGTTTTGTGCTGTTTTATATTTAATAAATATATATATCGAAAAAATAGAGAATTAAATGAATTACGGGCGAAGGGTTTTGTAATCTGACCAATCCTCGAAACATAGATGCAACCGTAATAATAACCCTGTTGTTTTAATGTAATATGTTATCTCAATGCTTTCAAACTTAAAATATTCCCTAAATAAAACTTTCCCACGACCACGATCTTTTTGTTAAATAAAAACTATAATCAGCCTAATATGTCTAGTCAGTACACACTGTTACAGAACTCTAATATGAATAATTCATGTGTCATTGACTTGTACTAAATATAAAAACTTACGTTTAAAATATTTGCCAAAATATCGTGGCCAAAACTTGAAAGTGTTTGATAACTTGTTGTCATCTTTGATTCTACTAAGAAAAAGTCTGTTTATGATTAAGGGTTTGAAAAACTTACTTATATTTAACAGTCAATTTTAAATTTCGTAGAAAAATATGAAGAATACATAATTGACATCTGGGTGAAAGAATAATAGACTAGCTGATTAAATATTTTCAAATGATCCCAGTAGTGTGCTACTAAATCGTTCTTTATTTAAAAATGAAAAAAGACAGAGTTTCTATCAATTTTATTGCGCCCCAAAAAATTCTATTAGGGAAAAACGCCGAGCACGGTACATTTTTTCTTTTTATGGTTTTTTTTAAGTTTGAAAGAATTGTAAAATAATTTTAAAACTTAGCCAAACAAAATTATCAAAAATTTTGATTTTTTCATTTTTAAAACAAAAAAGTCGATTCTTGGCAATTTTATTCAACAACCTTGATGTTTTCACCCTTTCAACCCCCAAAACAAAAAGAATTTATTGTTCAGCGATTTTCCCATACTATTGGGCCAAAATTTAATATGCTGGGAGGTATGGCCCTTGTCATTTTTTTTATACTGAAATATTAAAAGGGGCAACTGAAATACTCTCAGATTTTACACTACTAAGTATATCATATTGGATACGTTATTCATTGCATCTCGACTGACAAAAATTGGTAAATAACAATTTATCGGAAAGCTGATTATCCTTGGGAAAATAGAAACAAGCAAATTGAAAAGAAGATAAAAGTAAAATACCAAAAAAGAAATGCTAAAGAATATTTTACAATAATTCAGTTTAGCCTTTTATCACATATAGAATCACTAAATCAAGTATAAAAATGGAAAACCCCTTTTTAAAAAAGGAACGTTAAAATTTTAAACCGTCAAATTTAAATCCACACCACCCTGAAAAAAACAAACAAACAAATGAATGGGAAGGAAAGGAACACCCCCACTTTTTTATAGAAAAAACTATAACTTCATTCCAAGCGCGGGAAGTTGGTGATTTTATTATATTAGTGTATGAGGTATATACAATGACAGATTAAATCCTGATTTAAACCCCACATAGGCTTTTCCTCGGGAAAATTTTCTCTCACGCTGTCCTTTTAACAAATAATCCCCACAAAGGGGCTTAAATATCTTAAACTTTATAAAATTATCATCCAGTAGAGATAAAAACGTTAAAGGGAAGAAAAGCATGTGACATTTTAAAAAAAAGACTATTTTATTGCTCCGCCTCACAATGGGTTCTCAAGTGATATTCTAAAATAATGATACTAGGAACTTGAACAAAATAAATTTAGACAAGTATTAACAGATAGTGTGAGGCGCCTTACCGAAATGATACCTTCCGTAACCTACACGACAACCAAAAAAGGAAAAAAATGAATAACACAAACTTCCGACTGATCCTTTTTAATTTTATTAAACCAACGGACGAAAATCACAAACAGTTGATGATTTTATGAGACGTGAAGAGTTAACACAAAAACAAAACATAAACAAAAAACAAAATTTTTGCGTCAAGCTTTAAGGCATTATTTTTTTGAACGTCGAATATCACTTTTTTGAAACGTAAGTTTTGGTTGTTTAATGGAAGAAAAATAAAAAAATAGCCAGGATAAAGCAAAGGGACCATTCAAAAACACCCCTAGTGACAGCTGATGTGACATTGAAAACCCCCATTAGGTATTCATTTACTTTTTTAAAGTTTCTACATACAGAAAAATTTTAAAATTTTTTTCCCCCCAGTTACAATTTTAAACAAAAAATTGAAAAAATTTTAAAATCAACAGGGCGTTTTGTTATCGACTTCTTGTGTTTTATAAAAATGTACTCTAATGTTTATAGACACGGCCCCTTTCGCGCAATCCCCATTTTCCCTTTTTTCTAAGTAGTTTTTCGAAAACGGAGTTTTAAATTCATGAAACTGGGATCTAACTCTGGCTAAACAATGACGAAAGCCCTTTACGCCACAACTCCGTGTCGAATAGTTTGAAATTTAGAAAAATTCATAGGGGAGTTTTCCCCCAAAAACCCTCAAACAGCGTGGATAAAAAACTTTGATAGCGTCGTTTTTTCCTTTCCCCCGCTGTCTTTACATTTTGGGAAAAACTGCCCTTTCACAGCATAATAAAATCCTTAATTTTTTGCTGACATAATGATCGAAAACGCGCACCATCGAGGTCAAGTAATACTCCATTAAGGGCATGTCTTAAGTGACCCCAACTGAAACTATTGGGGGACATAATTTTTTTTTTGAAATATTTATTTTTCAGCGCTGTAAAAATCAAAGTTTTAGAAAAGTCATTACTTCGGGGTGCAGAAGAAAATGACACCAAAATTGCAAGTAACTGTAAATAACATTTTACGTGATTTGAAATTTTCAAAAAAGTCGGGGGTTCTGTTTCTGGCATTCTTTTTACGACGAGTAATCATTTTTTAAAATGCTGTAAGTATGTCAAGGCAACAAAGAAGAAAAATTACAAATTTGCAAAGCTAATAGAGACCCCGGGGACAATGCAATAAACTTCATTTGACTGACGGGATGCGGCACTGACAGAGATTTTTGTATCCACTTACTTTTGAACTATTTCTTTTTAAAAAATTTCTACTTTTTTAAAGGGTTAAACTTTGTTATAAACCAATATGCCCGCCATGGAAAACCAAAATATGGGTTTGCGATAGGGTGGGCCCGACCCGGCCGCGCATCCCCGCAGCTGGTCAGGGTCCATGCTGTTTGCTTTTTAAAGCCTATTAAATTAAGAAACTGTTAGGAAACCCCCTATCCTGCCAGACGCGCGGATGTGCAGGTGGTCTGGATCCAACTGGTCACAAAAAACCCCATTTGGGTTTCTCTCAGGCCGGCTCAATGAATTTTTTATTTCTTGAGCACAAAAATCAAGCTAGAATTTGTAAAGTCTGGGTTGTAATGCTACTTCGGCCCTGGTGCTGCGTTTTGCTAATGTAAAGCGCCCCTTTAACATGTTTATCATGAAAAAGCGCTAATGAATCGTAAATAATAATAAAAATAATAATAATAACGTAAATAATTTCTGCTAGGAACTTCAAGTTTTTGCCTGCCCCTACCCAACTGCAAAACGTACATTCAAATTCAATTTTGTTCTGAAAGACCATTGGACAATGTCTACTCGTGAATACAGAGTAAAGTACAAAATTCTTACACATATTTATATGGTACAACACAGTAATTCTTCAGTCTATACTAGAGACATGATAGAGAAGTTTTCCGGATATTTAGCAATCTAACGCTTTGTTTATTGCATAGTTGAAAACCGTTCGAGTGTTTTGGAGTGTATACTGTGAAGCACTTTTGAATGTATATATACATATAAAAAGTGCTAAACAAATGCAGTACAATAACAGATAAATAATGATAATACTTAACAAAGGAATGAAGTATTTCCATGCAGTACAAAGTCCCCTACAGGAAGGCAACTGGTTTTCTCTACTACAGCAGATATCTGTCAATGATGTTGTATATACACAATATGTTATAACACAACGTTTGCATTAAAAATTGCATATATAGAAATCTCCAGTTGTTGATTGCTTATACCATCTATAAATATAATAAAAGTATTTAATTTCAAGTTTGATAACATTTCATTAAAAAATTGGTGGGAAAATATGAAACCAATATGTAAGATAGCATCATGTCAAAGGGAAGTAATTCTGAAGAAAACACCAAAATCATTTTTAATAGGGTCCATATGATATATGACCTTATATCAAAATATCTTACATACTGGACAGGAAAAGATCAATGTTGACATTTGACCTTCAAATATGACCTTGACCTTTGAGCTAGGGGTCTGAGTATTGCGCAAAACAAATAGTCTCATTATGGGGAACATTTGTGTCAAGTAATATCAAAATCCTTTAATGGACGACAGAGTTATAGAACAAACTGGAAAAAGACATTTTGACCTTCGACTGTGACCTTAACCTTTGAGTTAGGATTATGAGATTTGCGCAAGACGTATTGTCTCATAATGGGGAACATTTGTGTCAAGTAAAATTAAAATCTCTTAAAGGATGACAGAGTTATGAATCGGACAGAAAAAAAAACCCTCTAAGTGTGACCCTGACCTTTGAGATACGAGTGTTGGTGTTCCGCGTGACACATCATTTGGTTATTGGGAACAGTTGTGCCAATTCATTAAAATCCCTTTATGAATTGTCGAAGACCGGACAGGAAAAAATGCCCTCTTGACATACAAGTGTGACCTTGACCTCTGAGCTAGGAGTCTGGGTTTATGTCATCTTATCCAAGGGAATATTTGTGATAATTGATATTTAAATATCCTGTTTCGCATGATAAAGTTATGAACCGGAGATTGACCTTTGATCTTCAAGTGTGACATTTACCTTTGAGCTAGTGGTCCGGGGTTCACGTATGGCACGTCTTCTGATTATGGGAAACATTTATGCCAAATAATATTGTAATCCCTTGATGGATGATAGAGTTCTGGACCAGACACGAAACACGACCCTATTTAAGCCATGTTAACACTTGACTGCGAAGTGTGACATTGACCTTTAAGCTAAGGGTCTGAAAGTAGTGTATGACATATCATCTTATTATGGAGTACATTTGTGCCAAGTAATATTAAAATCACTTTATGGATTATTGAGTTACAGACCGGACAAGAAAAAAGCCCTGTTGACCTTTGACCCCCATTTGTGACCTTGACCTTGGAGATAGAGGTCTGTTGTTGCGCATGATACGGTGTCTTATCATGGGAAATATTTGTGTCAAGTTATATCAAAATCACATAATGAATAACAGAGTTCTGGACCGGACACGAAACAGACCCCACATATGCCTTTGAATGCAAAGTGTGACCTTGACCTTTAAGCTAGGGGTCTGAAAGTGGTGCATGACACATCATCTTATTATGGGATACATTTGTTCTTAGTAATATTAAAATCCCTTCATGGATTATTGGATAACAGACCGGACAGGAAAAAAGCCCTGTTGACCTTTGACATCCAAGTGTGACCTTGACCTTATACAAGACACGCACTTCCCGTTTAATGCATCCATGAGTTATGAAGTGACGCAAGTAACAGCATCCGTTGGTTGGCGACCTCAAAAGTGACATTTGACAAAACCAAAAGAAAAAAGTTAACATTAGGTACAAACTATATTTTTTGTAGTTTAAGGTACGCGTAAGCGTCGAAAGTTTTGTCAAATTGTTTTGAATTTACAGGGTACTTTCATTTGACAATAATTCTACATTGGATATAAGAAGTGGTTGTTTGAGTTTTAGCCGATTAGAAATGAGAAGAATTTAGTTATACATTTTGTAATCATATATCGTCCAAATATCAAATCCAGACGTGTGAGTAGTATTTGTAGTAATAAGAACTGGGGCGTGAGGACCCTTCATTACGATACATCATATTATTCAGGTAAATTAAACAAAACTCATGCGTTGATGCGTAAAGGCAGCTTTTCCAGTATTATGTTATGATCCACCATGTAAAATTCTCACGTTGTCCAACAGTTTGTTCGAGCATTTGATTTCGTTCCCGGTCCGTATTTTCTACAACCGCATGCTTTTTAGTAGAATGTTCATCTCATCCAGACCATTTGCAGAAAGTATGTCATAAATATTCCAACCATTTGCAAGACATTGTTGTCTTGTTTAAAATGTTTGCTATTGGGCTGAACTTCCGAATGCAGCAGTACCGAGATTGACGAAGTTCTGTACAAATCTATCCGCGAGGACCAAGTACTTATCTGTTAGAATACAGGGCGGGTAGATATTTTAATGTTTACACTTGCATGTTTTCTTTCTTCTTTTATTACAGTCTAGCCACAGCAGTGTTGAATTAAAACACTTAAACAATTCTAGTATGAATAATCAGAGTGTGAAATTTGAAAGCGGCACTTAATCAATATAATGTTTCAAGAAAGACAGAAATTCAAATTTGATATGACTTCTCAAAATGCTGTTGCATTACTTTAGGCACACACTGAAACAGTTTTAGTCTCCGTTTTTCATATACAAATATGTATACATGAAAGCCAAAATGATCCAAATATTCTGTATGGATCTATTGTCAGTAGAATATCTAGATAATTGAAAAGGCAAATAAACATATACATGTGTCTTACATGTATAGAAATACACTGATACTGGAGATACAATGGATATCGGAGTTCAATATTTTATATTAGTTGGACTCTTTGATATGAAAAATATATATCTTATTGAGCAATATATTCTCCTTTAACAGTGAGGTTTCTGTGACTGCCAGACCTGGTTAAATCAAACTTGGGTATATATAAATCAATTTATTTCCCATGCAGGCTCTATCTTACCCTTATATGACATCTGAAATGACAATTGTTTTTTATCTTTACAATTTGTTCACATTAATTGGCAAAAAATAAATGATGTAACGGTGCAATTTGATACATATCACAATACTACTTAGTATAATTCTACTACTAGTAGAATTTCTAACTCACTTGAATAATTTCAACGAGCCCATGTACCTATTTATACCAGCGGGAAGTTAGCAGTAGAACAGTAACAGCAGTAACAGCAGTATTACTGCTATGACGTTGTAGCAATAAAAGCAGTAATACTGCTGTTACTGCCGGAACGTTATAGCAGTAACAACAGTATTACTGCTACTACTGCTGGAAGTTATAGCAGTAGCAGCAGTATTACTGCTATTACTGTTGTAAAGTTATAGCAGTAACAACAGTATTACTGCTGTTACTGCTGGCAGTTTTAGCAACAACAACAATATTACTGATGCTACCATTGGAAGTTATAGCAGTAACAACAGTGGTTGGAAGTTGTGCAAAGTACAATTTGAAATCAATTTTGTCAATTTATACATTATTGGCCATCGAAAAAATTTCAAAGCTGTTCTTTTTATAATCTTTTTGTCTTTTTATGTCTCAGGAAACGGGCTTCAAGCCATCTTGCTGCTGTTATTCACCACTTTTATGCAGGCTTTAGGATACATTCCACGATATCGATATATTGTTGGTATGTTTGTTTAAAAAGTACTACATATTACATTGCCGGCGGATGTTCAGGATACCAATGGCATCATATTTTTTTAATGTCCGAAATGGGCTCAAATCTTTATTAATGATGTAATTCACAGCGTCCAGTGGGAGTTTGGAATGAAATCAAACATGTTGATATATGGTTGGTATGTATTTAAAAGTAACAGTACATTTAACATAGCCGACGGATATTCCGGATGCCTACGGCATACGTCCAAAGAAGGCCTCATCGCGAAATTAGAACATGTTTTCATACTCAGTTAATGCTTTATTCTGCACCAAAACGATGCCCTTAAGCCAATGTTTGGTCATCTTAGGTCATTGTTGGGGTCTTTATAGATACGAAATGAAATCAGATTCAGCACTTTATGCATATTGTTTCGACAAAGAATGGTGCAATGTCCGGAAAATCTTGATTTAAAGCATTTTATAGGTGTTCGGAAATGGGCTCGATTCCTTGTTACTGCTGTTATTCTCAGCGTCCAAGAGGACTTGAGGATGAACCAATCAAGGTGGATATATTGCTGGTATGTATGTCCAAATAAAAGTGTATATTTTATTGCCGACGGATATTAATTATACCGACGACATAGGTCCAAAGAATACCACATCACAAAATTGGAACATGCTTTGGTGGTAAGTTACTGCTGTTTTCTGCTCCGAAACAATGTCCTTAAGACAACATTTGGTCATCTTAAGTCATCATTAGGGCCTTTATGAGATATAAGATGGTTTTCGTTTCAGCAATTTATGCATAATGTGCAGACGTCGAACAGTGTAACGTGTTGAAAATCGTAATTTCAAGCATTTTTCAGGTGTCCAAAAATGGGCTCGAATCCTTATTACTGCTGTAAAATCACAGCACCAAGGTGGACTAGAGGATAAATAAATACATGTGGATATATAACTGCTATGTATGTTCAAACGATAGTATATATTTCATTACCGACGGTGTTTCAGAAAGCCGACGTCATACGTCCAAAGAAGAAAGCATCATGAAATCGAAACACGTTTTGGTGCTCAGTTACTGCAGTATTCTGTGCCGAAACGATGCCCTTAATCCAATATTTGGGCAACTTAGGTCATCGACGAGACTTTCGTAATATATGAAGTGAATTTAGTAACAGCAATTTATGCAAAATGTGCCGACGAAAAGCAGTGAAATATATTAAAAATCTTGATTTTAAACAATTTTTATGTTTCCGAAAATGGGCTCGAATCCTTGTTACTGCTATAATTCACAGCGTCCATGAGGACTTAAGGATAAATCAATCTTCGTGGATATATTGCTGGTATGTATGTCCAAATAAAAGTACATATTGCATTGTCGACGAATTTTCAGGATGCCGACGGCATACGTCGGAAAAACGCCCCATCACAAAATTGCAAAAAATTTTTGGTGCTTAGATGCTGCTATATTCTGCGCCGAAACAATACATTTGAGACACGATTTAGTCTCCTAAGGTCATTGATGAAGTCTATGTTATATACAAAATAAAATTAGTTTAAGCAGTTTATGCTTTATATTACAGCGATGAACGGTAAAGTCTGTTGAAAATCGTAATTTTAAGCATTTTTCAGACGTCCGAAAATGGGGCTCGAATCCTTGTTACTGCTGTAATTCACAGCGTCCTGAAGGAGTTTAGGATAAATAAAACCATGTGGATATATTGCTTGTGCATATCTTCAAATGATAGTATATACAACATTGCCGGCGGATTTGAAGAATGCCGACGGCACACGTCTAAAGAAGACCTCATCTGTAATCCGGAACATGTTTTGGTGGTCAGTTACTGCTGAATTTGGCGCCAAAACGATCTCCTCAAACCATTATTTAGTCATCTAATGTCATCGCTGAGATTTTCATAATATATGAAGTGAATTTAGTTACAGCAATTTATGCAAAATGTGCCGACGACGAACAATGAAATGTATTGAAAATCTTGATTTTAAGCAATTTTTAGGTGTCCTAAAATGGGCTCGAATCCTTGTTACTGCTGTAATTCACAGCGTCCATGGGGACTTGACGTTGAATCAAACTATGTGGATATATTGCTGGTATGTATGTCCAAATAAAAGTTCATATTGCATTGCCAGCGGATTTTCAGGATGCCGACGGCAGGCGTCGAAACGACGCCTCATCACAAAATTAAAACACATTTTGGTGCTTAAATGCTGCTGTATTCTGCACCGAAACGATACATATGAGACACGATTTGGTCTCCTAAGGTCATTGATGAAGTCTCTGTTATCTACAAAATAAAATTACTTTCAGCAGTTTATGCTTTATGTTACTGCGAAGAACGGCAAAACCTGTTGAAAATCGTAATTTTAAGCATTTTTCAGACGTCCAAAAATGGGCTCAAATCCTTGTTATTAGTTTATGCTTTATATTCCTGTGAAGAACGGTCAAATCCGTTGGAAAAACGTAATTTTAAGCATTTTTCAGATGTTCAAAAATGGGCTCGAATCCTTGTTACTGCTGTAACTCACAGCGTTCTGAAGAACTTGAGGATAAATAAAACCATGTGGATATATTGGTTATACTTATGTTGAAATAATAATACATTTCACATTGCCGACGGATCTGAAGAATGCCGACAGCATACGTCCAACGAAGACTTTATGTCTAAGCTGGAATATGTTTTGGTGCTCAGTTACTTCTGTATTCTACCCCAAAACGATGCCCTCAAACTAATATCTGGTTATCTTATTTTTGAGGCCTTGATGAGGTATAAAATGAATTTAGTTTAAACAATTTATGCAATATGTGCCGACGAAGAACGATGAAACGTGTTGAAAATCGTAATTTTATGCATTTTTCAGGTGTCCGATATGAGCTCGAATCCTTGTTATTGCTGTAATTCACAACTTGAAGGAGGAATAAATAATTATAAACAAGAAGCAAGATCCTACTTTTCTTTACATTTATTTAGCTATGAAATGTTCTTCAAGAATCTATAAAGCACAGACATTTAAAACGTGTCTTGTTGTGTACTTTCAATTTTATCAATGTCATGTAGAATGAATACTTTTTAGTCTATTCATCCCTTAAAAACATGTCAACAATCTATGTATTGTACTCAATATGACTGACTGATACAAATATTATAATCTTATACGCAAACACACTTTCTCAAAAAGATGCATTGAACGAGAATGTCTTAAATAAAAAATATCGTACTAGACCGCGATTATATAAAGGCAGTGGCTAGCCGTCCGGTAACCGGACCCGGAGTCTAGAGGTCTGGTAACCGATATACTTATAGTGTTATGTACTGTGATATTAATGTATAAGATCAAAGAAAGATATAATTTGTTGTCATGAAGTTGCCTTTAAGTACTTTTTGTTAATATTTTTGTAAACAGCTCCCGCTCGGACATATATTGAATATTAAATTATAAAATAATTTTGTCGATTTCCATAAGTTAATGACTGTTACTAAGGCGTTATAACTTACTTTAGCAGTACAACGAATTCAGCAATATATGAGCACAAAAACAATCTATAGTATTAAAGTAAAAGCGTAAGTTTATTATTTTAATCCTTTGATCATGTAAAAACACAAAATTGATAAAAGATTAGGCCTACATTACTACGCACAGTAGCTAATTGGTATTAATAATCAATTAAATTAGCGACGTGTTTTTATAGTCATGAATGGTTTATCATACTATTTTGTTTCTGATCAGTTGCAATGTACAGTTGTATTTAGAACAAGAAAAAGAAAGCGAAATCTGTTTTTGATGAATAAGCGAACTTTACAAACAACATTTTCAGAAGAATTCATTATTCATCCTAATTATTACTGGAGCTGTAGCTAGATGTTGTAAAATTTATAGGTTCATAATGTGATATGAACTATCATTATATACATAATTATGACTTATCCTTTTTCAGGATGCTGTGAATTACAACAATAACGAGGATTCGAATTCGAAACTATTTTTGAAAATCTGAAAAAATGCTTAAATTTACGGTTTTCAACACATTTAACCATTCTTCGCCGGAATACAAACCATAAACTGCTAAAATTAATTTTATTTTGTATATAATAAAGACTTCAACGATGACCTAAGAAGACCAAATCGTGACTCATGTGCATCGTTTCGGCGCAGTTCTAATACACCAAATATAAGCACCAAAACATGTTTCAATTTTGTGATGAGGCGTTTTCTTTCGACTTATGCCGTCGGCATCCTGAAAATCCGCCGGAAATGCAATATGTACTTTTATTTGGACATAAAATGTGTTTCAATTTTGTGATGAGGCGTCGTTTCGACGCCTGCCGTCGGCATCCTGAAAATCCGCCGGCAATGCAATATGTACTTTTATTTGGACATACATACCAGCAATATATCTACATAGTTTGATTCATCGTCAAGTCCCCATGGACGCTGTGAATTACAGCAGTAACAAGGATTCGAGCCCATTTTAGGACACCTAAAAATTGCTTAAAATCAAGATTTTTAAATAAATTTCATTGTTCGTCGTCGGCACATTTTGCATAAATTGCTGTAACTAAATTCACTTCATATATTATGAAAGTCTCAGCGATGACATTAGATCTGATGATTAAATAATGGTTGGAGGGGATCGTTTTTGGCGCCAAATTCAGCAGTAACTGACCACCAAAACATGTTCCGGATTACAGATGAGGTCTTCTTTAGACGTATGCCGTCGGCATTCTTCAAATCCGCCGGCAATGTTGTATATACTATCATTTGAACATATGCACAAGCAATATATCCACATGGTTTTATTTATCCTCAAGTCCTTCAGGACGCTGTGAATTACAGCAGTAACAAGGATTCGAGCCCATTTTCGGACGTCTGAAAAATGCTTAAAATTACGATTTTCAACAGACTTTACCGTTCATCGCTGTAATATAAAGCATAAACTGCTAAAACTAATTATATTTTTTATATAACAGAGACTTAATTAATGACATTAGAATACCAAATCGTGTCTCATGTGCATCGTTTCGGCGCAGAATACAGTAGCATCTAAGCACCAAAATATGTTTCAATTTTGTGAGGAGACGCATTTTCGACGTACGCCGTCGGCATCCTGAAAATCGGTCAGCAATGAAATATGACTTTTATTTGGACATACATACCAGCAATATATCCACATAGTTTGATTCATCCTCATGTCCTCCTGGACGCTGTGAATTACAGCAGTAACAAGTATTCGAGCCCATTTTCGGACACTTGAAAAATGCTTGACATATTACGATTTTCAATACATTTCATTGTTCTTCGTCGGCACATATTGCATAAACTGCTAAAACTAAAATCATATTATATCTCATAAAGGCCTCAACAATGACATTAGATGACTAAATAATTGTTTTAGGGGACTGTTTTAGCGCCAAATACAGCAGTAACTGACCACCAAAACATGTTCCATATTACAGATGAGGTCTTCTTTAGACGTATGCCGTTGGCATTCCTCAAATCCACCGGCAATGTTGTATATACTATCATTTGAACATATGCACAAGCAATATATCCACATGGTTTTATTTATCCTCAAGTCCTTCAGAACGCTGTGAATTACAGCAGTAACAAGGATTCGAGCCCAGTTTTGGATGTCTGAAAAATTCTTTAAATTACGATTTTCAACAGATTTTACCGTTCTTCGCAGTAATAAAAAGCATAAACTGCTTATACTAATTTTATTTTGTATATAACATAGACTTCACCAATGACCTTAGGAGACCAAATCGTGTCTCATGTGTATTGTTTCGGCGCAGAATACAGCAGCATCTGAGCACCAAAATATGTTTCTATTTTGTGATGGGGCGTTTTTTTCGACGTATGACGTCGGCATACTGAAAATTCGTCGACAATGCAATATGTACTTTTATTTGGACATACATACCAGCAATATATCCACATAGTTAAAATTTATCTTTAAGTCCTCATGGACGCTATGAATTACAGCAGCCACAAGGATTCGAGCCCATTTTCGGACACCTAAAATTGCTTAAAATCAAGAATTTTAACACATTTCACTGTTATTCGTCGGCACATTTTCATATATTGCTGTAACTAAATTCACTTCATATATTTTGAAAGTCTCAACGAAGGCCTAAGTTGCCCAAATATAGACTTCAGGGCATCGTTTCGACGCAGAATACTGCAGTAACTGAGCACCAAAACGTGTTTCGATTTCGTGATGAGGTCTTCTTTGGACGTATGCCGTCGGCATCCTGGAACACCGTCGGCAATGAAATATATACTATCGTTTGGACATACATAGCAGTTATATATCCACATGTATTTATTTATCCTCTAGTTCACCTTGGTGCTGTGATTTACAGCAGTAATAAGGATTCGAGCCCATTTCCGGACACTTAAAAATGCTTAAAATTACGATTTTCAACCCATTTCATTGTTCTTCGTCGGCACATATTCCATAAACTGCTTAAACTAAAATCATATTATATCTCATAAAGGCCTCAACAATGACATTAGATGATTAAATAATGGTTTGAGGGGATCGTTTTTGTGCCAAATACAGCAGTAACTGACCACCAAAACATGTTCCAGATTACAGATGAGGTCTTCTTTAGACGTATGCCGTCGGCATTCTTCAAATCCGCCGGCAATGTTGTATATACTATCATTTGAACATATGCACAAGCAATATATCCACATGGTTTTATTTATCCTCAAGTCCTTCAGGACGCTGTGAATTACAGCAGTAACTAATTTTATTTTGTATATAACAGAGACTTCATCAATGAGCTTTGGAGACAAAGTCTTGTCTCATATGCATCGTTTCGGCGCAGAATGCAGCAACATCTAAGCATCAAAATATTTTTCAATTTTGTGATGGGGCGTTTTTCCGAAGTATGCCGTCGGCATCCTGAAAATTCGTCGACAATGCAATATGTACTTTTATTTGGACATACATACCAGCAATATATCCACATAGTTAAAATTTATCTTTAAGTCCTCATGGACGCTATGAATTACAGCAGCCACAAGGATTCGAGCCCATTTTCGGACACCTAAAATTGCTTAAAATCAAGAATTTTAACACATTTCACTGTTATTCGTCGGCACATTTTCATATATTGCTGTAACTAAATTCACTTCATATATTTTGAAAGTCTCAACGAAGGCCTAAGTTGCCCAAATATAGACTTCAGGGCATCGTTTCGACGCAGAATACTGCAGTAACTGAGCACCAAAACGTGTTTCGATTTCGTGATGAGGTCTTCTTTGGACGTATGCCGTCGGCATCCTGGAACACCGTCGGCAATGAAATATATACTATCGTTTGGACATACATAGCAGTTATATATCCACATGTATTTATTTATCCTCTAGTTCACCTTGGTGCTGTGATTTACAGCAGTAATAAGGATTTGAGCCCATTTCCGGACACGTGAAAAATGCTTAAAATTACGATTTTCAACATATTTCATTGTTCTTCGTCGGCACATATTCCATAAACTGCTTAAACTAAATCCATATTATATCTCATAAAGGCCTCAACAATGACATTAGATGATTAAATAATGGTTTGAGGGGATCGTTTTTGTGCCAAATACAGCAGTAACTGACCACCAAAACATGTTCCAGATTACAGATGAGGTCTTCTTTAGACGTATGCCGTCGGCATTCTTCAAATCCGCCGGCAATGTTGTATATACTATCATTTGAACATATGCACAAGCAATATATCCACATGGTTTTATTTATCCTCAAGTCCTTCAGGACGCTGTGAATTACAGCAGTAACTAATTTTATTTTGTATATAACAGAGACTTCATCAATGAGCTTTGGAGACAAAGTCTTGTCTCATATGCATCGTTTCGGCACAGAATGCAGCAACATCTAAGCATCAAAACAGTTTTCAATTTTGTGATGGGGCGTTTTTCCGACGTATGCCGTCGGCATCCTGAAAATTCGTCGACAATGCAATATGTACTTTTATGTGGACATACATACCAGCAATATATCCACATAGTTTGATTTATCCACAAGTCCTCATGGACGCTGTGAATTATAGCAGTAACAAGGATTCGAGCCCATTTTCGGACACATAAAATTGCTTAAAATCAAGATTTTTAATACATTTCACTGTTTTTCGTCGGCACATTTTGCATAAATTGCTGTTACTAAATTCACTTCATATATTATGAAAGTCTCGTCAATGACCTAAGTTGCCCAAATATTGGATTAAGGGCATCGTTTCGGCGCAGAATACTGCAGTAACTGAGCACCAAAAGTGTTTCGATTTCATGATGAGGTCTTCTTTGAACGTATGACGTCGGCTTTCTGAAACACCGTCGGCAATGAAATATATACTATCGTTTGGACATACATAGCAGTAATATATCCACATGTATTTATTTATCCTCTAGTCCACCTTGGTGCTGTGATTTACAGCAGTAATAAAGATTTGAGCCCATTTTTGGACATCTGAAAAATGCTTGAAATTACGATTTTCAACACGTTACACTGTTCGACGTCTGCACATTATGCATAAATTGCTGAAACGAAAACCATCTTATATCTCATAAAGGCCCTAATGATGACTTAAGATGACCAAATGTTGTCTTGAGGGCATTGTTTCGGAGCAGAAAACAGCAGTAACTGACCACCAAAGCATGTTTCAATTTCGTGATGTGGTATTCTTTGGACCTATGTCGTCGGTATAATTAATATCCGTCAGCAATGAAATATACACTTTTATTTGGACATACATACCAGCAATATATCCACTTTAATTGGTTCATCCTCAAGTCCTCTTGGACGCTGAGAATAACAGCAGTAACAAGGAATCGAGCCCATTTCCGAACACCTATAAAATGCTTTAAATCAAGATTTTCCGGACATTGCACCATTCTTTGTCGAAACAATATGCATAAAGTGCTGAATCTGATTACATTTCGTATCTTATAAAGACCCCAACAATGACCTAAGATGACCAAACATTGGCTTAAGGGCATCGTTTTGGTGCAGAATAAAGCATTAACTGAGTATGAAAACATGTTCTAATTTCGCGATGAGGCCTTCTTTGGACGTATGCCGTCGGCATGCGGAATATCCGTCGGCTATGTTAAATGTACTATTACTTTTACATACATACCAGCCGTATATCAACATGTTGGATTTCATCCCAAAATCCCACTGGACGCTGTGAAGTACAGCATTAATAAAGATTTGAGCCCATTTCGGACATTAAAAAAATATGATGCCATTGGTATCCTGAACATCTGCCGGCAATGTAATATGTAGTACTTTTTTAAAAAACATACCAACAATATATCGATATCGTGAAATGTATCCTAAAGCCTGCATAAAAGTTGTGAATAACAGCAGCAAGATGGCTTGAAGCCCGTTTCCTGAGACATAAAAAGACAAAAACATCATAAAAAGAACAACTTTGAATTTTTTTCGATGGCCATTAATGCATAAATTGACAAAATTGATTTCAAATTGTACTTTAAAAGTTTGCACAACTTCCAACCACTGTTGTTACTGCTATAACTTCCAATAGTAGCATCAGTAATATTGTTGTTGTTGCTTAAACTGCCAGCAGTTACAGCAGTAATACTGTTGTTACTGCTATAACTTTACAACAGTAATAGCAGTAATACTGCTGCTACTGCTATAACTTCCAGCAGTAGTAGCAGTAATACTGCTGTTACTGCTATAACGTTCCGGCAGTAACAGCAGTATTACTGATATTACTGCTATAACGTTATAGCAGTAATAGCAGTAATACTGCTTTACTGTTCTACTGCTAACTTCCCGCTGGTCCTATTTATCCATTTTCTTTAAGGTAGTTCTGCACGTTTGATAAACCGGAAGTGATGGCGTAACGTCATTTATCCGGAAAACGTAGAATTACGCAAATTAAACGTATTTAAGAAATAATTTATAGCAAAAAGAGTGCTTTAACACTATTTATGCACGATGGGTGGTTATACGTCGGGCGTAATAATTTCACGACGTATTACCACCCGAGTGTATAAATAGTGTTAAAACGCGGTTGTGCTATAAATTATTTCGATTCTAATATGCCCTTAAACAGTAGATAAAATATAGAAGCGCTCTTTCTTGGTCGCAACAAAACCTTTGACGTCACCGCACGTTAACGTGACGTCATTCTAGTGTAAGAGTGTTTTAACAGAGACAAGCATATTAGAAAACATAATAAATCAAAAAAGGCAGTTGACGGAGAATTATGCCTTTTCTCATCAGTTTTAATTGTGGGATAATTAAGTAAAGATTAAGAGTTGAAAGAAGGAATATTAAAAGTCATAACATCAGAAATCAAAAGTGATCAAAAAGGAAGAAAAAAGAGGATGAATCAAAAGGGAAGTGATTTTGTTGTGGTAGACTACAAGAATAATCCACTAGATGGCTCCTTTATTATATGATAATTTCGTACCTTTCAACCGTCTTTTGTTTTAATCACATGTGTGATTTGTTTTATCTTTCATCTTGCAACGTGACATCCGAAGTCCCGGATGGCCTTCTCCTGAATACAGAAAGAAATGAATAGTTTGACAAAAATAGACTGTTTGGTTATAGCTTCGTGTAATGCAATTTGGCGTCTTTTTACTCGTTTTAATTATTAAAACATTTCAGAAATATTCAAGTCAAATATCATCGTTTTTTTTTGCTGTGTAATGTATATAACTATAATATTCATTTTAATTTCGTAAGAAAATGTTAATAATACAAAACTAATATCTGGATAAAGAACAAAGGACTAACTGATTAAATATTTCAAAATGATTTCAGTAATATTCTATTAAATCTGTTCTACTAATATAAATCTAAAATGACACAAGCTTTTCACGTCTAACAATATTTTCATGTGTCCTAAAATTCTATTATGTTAAACGCCGAGTACATGTACATTTGTATTTTACCCAAGTATATTGTTATTTCAGTACTTGACAAAATTTATGTTAATAGCTTTGAACGCTAGCCAAATGAATTATTTCACTTCTCTTGGACCATTCACATACATTAATAACAGAAAATTGTATTCTTTGCAATTTTAAGCAAAAACTTTATATGCTTTTTCCCCCTTTTAGACAATCAGACAAAAGACATTATTTTCAGCTATCAGCAATCACATATTGGTGCCACTAGTTAATATGTCTGGTGTAGGGTATAGCTCTCTTTGTCATAGTTATATACTGATATATTGAAAGGCACACTTGCATGATTGATACTCTCAGATGTTTACACTATATCATATTCGACGACGTATATTCATTCGCATTATCGCTGACAATAATTGGCAAAGTAAAGTCCATGGGAAATAGGAACAAGCAAATTGAAAGAGAAGATTAGAAAGGGAAATACCAAAATCTAATGCGTTGTATAATTATTTAACAATAATGTCAATTTAGCCTTTTATCACATATCGAATCACTAAATCAAGTATCAAAATGGAAAACGTGTTTTTAGAAAGGAACGTTTAAATAGTTTTCATCTTAAACCGTTTGAATTAATCGACACCATCCTGAAACAAAACCAAACAAACAAATGAATGGGAAGGAGAAGGAGACACAGCTACTCTTTTTATAGAGAAAACTACAACTTCATTCCCAAGCGACGGAAAGTGTGGTGATTTTATTTGATATTAGTGTATGAGGTACCATACAATGACAGATTATATCCTGATTAAACCTAGAGTAGGAATTTTCTCTCGGGAAAATTGTCTCTCAGGCTGTCCTTATATCAGACATAGATCTCACCACAAGGTGCTTAAATATCTGTAAACATTTGCATAAAATTATCATCCAGATAGAGATAAGAACGTTAATGGAATGAAAAGCATGTGACATTTTAAAAACGACCACCTTTATTGCTCTCGACCTCAGCAATGGCTTCTCATAGTGATATTGCTAAAATAATGACAACTCTGAACTTGAAAAAAAGTAATTTAGACAATGTATGCAGACAGATAGTGTTGATGGCGCCATTTACTGAAACGTTACTCTTCCATAACCATACACGACAATCATGAAAATGGAAGAATGGATGCCATAAAATTCCGACTGATCCAACTGAGTCCACGAATACCTGAGAGACGCCAATTATCATAATTATACAGGTGTTGGTTTTATGAGTACGGGAGGAGTTATCTACAAAACCACAAAACAACAACAACAATAAAACAGTAAGAACAACAACTTTCTGCGTTTTGACTTAAGTCACAAGTAGGTGCACCCAACAACAGTTACTTTATACATGCTGATAAAGTTTATATAGGGTATGAATAAACAAGACTCCACCCAAAAGAAACAAAACAAAATAGTCTGTGTATGGACCAAAGAAGCCAGGAGGCAAGGAGAAGATACCTGACCATTACACATTGTTGAATGGTTAAATTGTTTTAGGTTGATTGATGGAACATTTTATACAATCAAGTATATCTTTTCAAACTAATGTATGACAAAAGAACACTCCAGGAAAAGACATTTCTGTGTATCTTCTATGTATGTTCATGCCATTTAAATTTTTGTACATGATGATAAAGATATAAACGATGTTAAAACAATAAATGAGCCGCACCATAAGACAATAAACATAGTGCATTTGCTACCAGCATGGATCCAGACCAGCCTGCGCATCCGCGCAGTCTGGTCAGGATACATGCTGTTCGCTTTCAAAGCCTAGTGCAATTAGAGAAAGCGTTAGCGAACAGCATGTATTCTGACCAGACTATGCGGATGCGCAGGCTTGTCTGGATCCATGCTGGTCGCAAATGCACTATGTTGGTTTTCTCATGGTACGGCTCAAATATATTCACTCTGTCTGTATTAACAACTTGATAACTTCGATATTGTTCCATGTACATCTGTCTGAACTGATTGTCATCTTCTGCAAATAAAATGTTCAAGTCAATATGTAGTTACACTATATATAATTAATTATGCAAAATATACTTTCACAAATATACTAAAATATGAAATAAAAAAGCTTCAAAAATGTTTAAAAGTACGTTGATGCAGCAAGCTATGAAATGAGCCCGTATGAAATGAGCACAACTAGATAGTTCAAATTTTACGTTTAAAGAAAAACATCGACAAAGGTTTCTTATATATATTTGTTCACGTATATCAACTGCAATATTTATATAGAATTATATAGACTCTTCTACCAGATGGGAAAAATCAAATGTTTCAAAATTGTTAGAAAGATCAAGAATCACATCAATATTGTTGAAATGACAGTGAATTTATATACTTCAAATTACACAACATTATTAGTACTATCCGAGAATTCAGAACACATACATTTTTATTAAACGCCAAGTCTCTTATAATGAAGTGTTTATTAATAACTGTTATAATTGTTTTTTTTTTATTGTATTTTACCTAAAACACAGAAAATGATAGACATATAGGTAACTGGTACGGTAATATGTTCTGCGTATGTGTGTGTGTGTACGGGTTTAATGTCTTTTTCAACAAGTTTTCAGTCATATAAACGACGGTGTCTACTTGTAGCAGTGAGCACAATGCCCATCTTTATAGTGCTGCCTCACGCGAACATCACGCCGTAGACACGTGGCATGATACCCCACCCAGTCACATTATACTGACACCGGACTGACCAGTCCTAGCACTATCCTCTTAATGCTGAGCGCCAAGCGAGGAAGCTGCTAGTACCATTTTTTACGTCTTTGGTATGACGCGGCCGGGGATCGAACCCACGCCCTCTCGCACTCGAAGCGGACGCTCTACCACTAGGCTACCGAGGTGGTATATTCTGCGTATATTTCAGAATTGATATATATCCCAAATATTGGTTTGTCGTTGAATAAAATCATTGTTTGGAATTCAAATTAAATCACAAGGTGACAGCCCCGAGTGATACAATAATACGCATCTGAACGAACAAACAATGATTGATTCAAGAGCAAATCACCATTTGTGATATACTAATCTGAATCTAACCCGTTATAATTATAAAGTGTTATTTTCTGCCTATCTGAAGATATAATACAATTATTTCCCTGTTTTGATAGGTTTTCTTTTTTTCCAGCGCGCCGGTGTGACGTTTGACGCAATATTTATGACGTACAAACTGGATATGTTGCATAATAACACACAATTTCAGTCTTCTTTTTTTAATAGGAAAATAAATCGGATCGTGTTAGAATTCTTATTATATTTGTTACTACATCAATCTTCATAATTCTCCTTTTGTTTTATCTAACCAAACCCAAACTAATGACCACAAATACATGCATAGCACGTTGAAAAATATTAGTTTATAAGATAACCTGAAATGACTGTTTGCTTTCTTTTAAGTTCAAATTTTATAACTCTAAAAAGTATTATCACGAATACTTAAATAAAGTAACTAAAACTAATGCAGACAAAGTAAGTTCACACATATTTCTATAAATAATGGTATGAAAAAGGCATAAAATAACATATATACAACGATTTTTGTCTTAAAGAAAAATCGTTTCTACTCCTACCAGAATTTTAAGTATACACTTGACAGATGTTTGTATTAAAGAAATTATAATCTAAATTAAAACATATTTTATAATTTCATAATTTCAAGTTTATCTTTTCCATTCAAGTAGAAAATTCGACTTTGGTGTAAAAATCATTGATGACTGACAATAAGAACGAATAGCCAGATCTTATTTCAAGTGAAAATAATTGACTCTATTTGTTATATACACGATTGAGAATAAGACATAAAGTATTTGGAAAATGCGGCACTGGGCGCGATATTGTACAGAACGAATGCACTAAGATAGCATGTCAGCAGAAAACGTACGTTTTGCTGATAATTTGTCGGTTATTTGACGGAAAATTTGACATGACTAGATGATCAAACAGGAGGAATGCATCAATGTTTCATTGTTGCGTTTTCAACATCATACGTCGCGCTATATTACGTTAGTAACAGACGTTAAGATATGCTTCTGACCATGTGCTACGTTAGCTGTGTTAGAGTTCTTTACAATGTGATCCCTGAAGTAAAACGACGTAAGTAAAACATCGTACTTTTGAGAATACTGCAAACACACCTGTATATTTTGTTTTGCAGATATCTCAGAGAATATTGAAACCCCGTAGCTAAAGCTTTTAAATACTGACAGTACCGACCGAGGTGAAGTTATTCAGAAATTGTTAATACGCATTTTTACATCAGTTTCTGTCAATAATCAAAGGTCACGGCATATTTAATATATAACTGCTGTATCCAAAATCACATTATATGGAATTTTCAAATGTTGTAATTTAAGTGGCAGAAACGACTTTTTTCTTCAACAAATATTTCTAAAACTGACAAACAAAAAGGTTGTAAGTAACAGATACGATCTTATATTGTTAACAAAATGTCATTTTTGGCTCAATTAACAGGGCTACACAATTATGATTTTATGTTCAGTTATGGCTCTTCCAAAGCAGTTTCCGAAAATGTATAGGTCACAAAAGGTCATAAGTAAGAGTACGACCTGATATTTCTTTGACTTTTAGATGGTGATGAATTGGTAAATTATTAGAAGGTCAACTGTTTAATGCAAGCAACAAGAATATCTGACTAGAGCATGTATGATTTAGGTATCGTCAGTTTGCTAAACGAATCCCACAATAAAACATGCAAACGAAGTATTGAGTATTGACATGCAAAACAAAGTCTACTGGAAGGCACCTACTTTTCTCTACTGCAGTATAACATAATGATCTGATAACTGTCAATGATGTATAAACAATATTGTACTATAAATACAATATGTTATCACACAACAGTTGGATTAAAATTTGCATATACAAAAAAGAAGGAAAAAACCCCAATCATTTTAAACCATTTAAGCTCAAAGATACATTTAATATGGTGTTATCTCTAATGAAATTATGAAACATTGCATGCTTTGGTTCACTCAATCATTCCAATCACTGCTCCATTTCGTGTGTACTGCCCGCTATGGTTTTGTCAACTTCATGAACACTTTGAAAACAAGAATTCAAGGGCATATTATGTGCAAAAGTAGCATTTTATTACAAAATAAATTTCCTTTGAATTAATCACCAGATGATTGGCTGTAACAAAGGCGGTATCTTGAGGCGCCTTAAATAGATACATACAAGTTATTCGCATGTTAAAATCACGCGAAGCTTATCTTCACCTTATTTACGTTGAACTAAGATCTAAAGTCTTGTCTTTCGCTAAATTTTAATATTTTGTAATACATACAAGTACATGTACAGCCATTTGAGATACGACATGCCGAAGTATCAATGACATTCTGAAAACATTTTAACATCAGTGAAACCATAGTTCCTATGGCTGCATTTACAGTCTTCACATTAACACGAGTAAGTTTATGTTTATGTTTAAATAACTTGACACTTAGCTACAGATAAAACCTTGATACAAGGACACTTTGCCATCATTTTTTGAGGTTTCCTTAAAACACGTATAGAAGATGTGAGAATATAAAGTATGAGTGTAGTTACACGTGGAAACAAAACTACATAACATACTAGTACGTCTGTATGTGTCTATGGACAAGAAATGTCCGAAATAAACAGCAAATAGAAAGAACAAAACCATTATCTCTGATGTTTTAATGGTGCTGCAGTAGACGTGTTGAAAGTATAGGCGCTGTCATTGTCAGAATAGCAGCGGAAGAACTGCTAATCTGATCGATCCTTCCAAGTAACCAGTTTTATATAAATTGCCACGAATACATGACACATTCTCTTTGACATAAGCAATTTATGATGCTTTATAGTCATATTACCTGCATCAAGATAATGTAATGATGTCCTGTTGTCTCAAAGTTATCACATTGTTTCATAGATTTGTTTTGTTTTTATTTCTGGTCATTTGGGATCACGGAGTTCATAATAACCAGGTGTCAGGAGACGTCTTTGGTTGTTTAATGATAGTAAAGCAATTTTGTAGTTTCTACCAAAAATGAACCATATTTTAGAAATGAGACATTGCGTTTCAAAGGTGCATATATTTCCTTCAGGATTGTAAAATGGAACGCCTCTTCTTATCAAACCATCAGAATCATAACTAAGCTCGTCATATTCATCATTCGTCGTCGTCGTAATTATTACCACCATTTTTCATTGTTATCGTCGACATCAGTTTCATCATTTTATTACCATTGTCATTCGCCTCATCAATATCATCATCCTCATTGCCACACACCAATCAACAACACCAGCGGGCTGCAATTTAGCACTTGCAACGAGATTCCAGCCAGATTTCACTACAAACTTGTGAGCGGAACAGTTTGCGTTGCATATTTCATTCCATCTCACTAACAGACTCAGTCAGGTATCAAGAAACACTTATGTCGACGTATATTAAACAACGACCAAAATGACACCTTCTTAATTTGTTACTTGTCCTGAGACTGATATTTGTAAAAGTCTCATTCTTTCGTTGATTTGAATGTTTTCTGATCGACCCTGACGTGAAGCTGAGTGATGGTATGGCCATTTTGCTTATTTGATGACATTTTGAAATTTGCTTGATATTCTGTTCAATGCTAGAGGTTTATTTAGGTTCTGTCCAACCTACCTATTTAATTTCTGGATTGTTTTTTAGCATGCTGCGAATGTGTATTATAAGAAGCATATATTTATGGGAATATTTTCAAGTTACAGCCTTTTTATTTTACATGCATAATGCAATATAGAATCAGTAAAAATGACACCACCACCAATAACAATTGTAGTAAGTCTCCACTTTTCTTTTCATGACTTTTGTACATGATCCTTGATGATAAATATTGTCTAAAGTTTAGTCGCCATATAACCATTGAAAAACGAATTAGAAAGACCTTTACTGTATAGCAAAATTTTTTCGCCTGTTTTTGGCGGTTCCATTGGTGCCAAGTACATAAAATCAAAAAGGACTTCAAAAAATTACCTATACAATACAATGTAGATGTAATTTGATGAAATGGCAAAAACTTTCGAAATAACACATAAATAAATTCTGTATCCTTAGTCATAATAGCATTATTCTATGAATGAACGAAAACGAAACGCAGATGTTGAATGAATAGGAACGTGATGTGGTAACTCTATTTTTGAGATAAAATATATTACTATTTCCCAGAGTTGTAATTTCACTAGTTCCTAGTGCGAAAATGTTTGAGATATGATAGCCTTTAATAAAACCTGTAAAAAGATCCTTTAGAACCAAGCAATAGTTTTACTTATAGGTAACAAGTTATCTTTGCATTTAGGCAAAACAGAGTCCATTTTATTTGGATCTAAACCCAAACTAAGGACTCAACCCAATATGAATATAACTTGCTATGGTAAGGTCATAGATGCTGTTCAGTCTGTCAAGTATCTTGGTGCCATTTTGGACCAAAGCTTAACTGGTGAGTCTATGGCTAGGTCAGTAATGATTAAAGCCAATTCTTTGCATAATCAGAATTCTTTATGAAATGCTTAGTTCGTATTTGTTTTAATCAGTTATATATAAAAAAGACACAAATGAGTATATTAATATGTAAACTAATGATACAACAAAGTAATTGTGTGTGTATGTGTGTTACTATTTTACTACTTGGAAATACCATCTCTTTATGTGTGAACAAATATTTTTGAAATTAATAGGACATGGCACGATCCTATCTGCAAGTTTTGCAAGATGTCTAGAAGGAAGCCACATGAATCATATTGTAAAACTATTTTTATTGAATCTGATTGTGCTGAGCTCAAAGTAACCTTTCTAAGTGCGTTCTAAGAGTATGTGTAACTCGCATTTGTTTGATGTTTGACAGAACATGAGAACGTAGAGTTATGTAAATGAGACGATTTTAGACTCTCTATTCTTCTATTACAAGCTTGACATTATGAGATTATGTTTAATATGTGAAACAACTGTTTGTTTCTTCAATTTATCTTAAAGTTTTAATTAAAAAGTTTGCATGGACCAATCAAAACTAATGTCGGCTGAATAAGTAGAATCAAAATAGCAAACGTTAGCATGTTGTTTTACTTCGTTTACCTTCGGATGCTCTTTCATATGTCCGTAAAAATATCTTACTTGTCTACCTTTCAACAAACCATTTTAAACTTAGTGGCAGGCGTTAGGAAGGAGTGATCGATTTTCATCAAAGTCCCTCTACACAGGGAGCATCCGCGCTTCCATTTCCCGGTATTTTACAATTGATAAAAGTCAAAGTGTTCAGTGCACCATCTTAGTATTAAGATTTTAATTGCCCCTACATTAAAATAACGAAAGCATATTTGATATTAATTATATATTTGCATTTTTTTTCATATTAAGTTTCGCCTTAAACAGAGAAATGGAAGAAGTGTGGCCGTTTGTACACGATCAGATTGCAAGTTTCGAATAATCGGAGTTATAAGAATATTTTTTTTCTGTCTGCGTTTTCCCATCCCAAGGGACAGAATGCGAATAGTGCACCATCCTTAAACAAGTTATGAGAAAGATCCTAATTAGTGGAGGTCAAATTGCACACTTTTTAGAAGAGTTACTATTAACTATAACGAAACAATTTAGATGTAGAACCCACCCTTTTTATGGTAAATTGTAAGGGTCAGAGTTATGTCCCTTGAAATCATTTACAAAAGGCATTGGTATACAAAACCCACCATATTCTTATTTACGTAATATAAATGTCCCACCATTTTATGCGAAATGTATGTCAGGAAATTATTAATCAGTCTGGGTGCTCAGAAATGAAAAATTATGCATCTATGAGAGTTACGACCCTTGAATTTGCCAAAATATAGAAAAATTGGATAACACTTTTAATTGTACATTTCACTTTTGGTTTTTGAATAGTTTTGTTCAGCCATTTTTTCGAAAGTAAATGATTTGCCCAAAATTAT
This sequence comes from Mercenaria mercenaria, assembly GCF_021730395.1. Taxonomy (NCBI): domain Eukaryota; kingdom Metazoa; phylum Mollusca; class Bivalvia; order Venerida; family Veneridae; genus Mercenaria; species Mercenaria mercenaria. Next base: position 39,687,724 of record NC_069370.1, read on the forward strand.
AAGAATTTTACCACATATACTGAATATTTTTTTAACTACGAGTTTAAACTAAATACCAATTTATAAAATACAAGAAACAGACAGATTTAAAAAAGCATGTGAAGACATGGATTAAATGGAAATAAAGTGGCAAAATATATTAAAAATATAGAAACAATGAAAAACAAAAATAAGTTAAACATTATTATAAAAATATATGGTTTTTAAAAAAGAGTCTACAAATATTCTTGTCTAAAATAAAATAAAAATAATGTATATCAGAGAAAAAATACGGCCGTAATCTGGGCTTGAACTCGCACCTCATGGTTTGTAATCATTACGCTCTACCAGTTGCGCCAGCGATAGAATCAAATTCATGGTAAACAAAACATACATATCAAGTTACTCTATAGAGAATTTTCAGCCAGGTATGGACCAAATATCGATATAACCCAATTGAAAAAGTGTATCATTCCGTCACGGCTCAAAACACGCGGTCGAACTATAAAACATGTTACAACATGTGTTCATGGTTTAATTTTCGGTTTGAGATAATAAGATTACAGTTCGATTAATAAGTCATACGTGTTCACACGTTTCCAAACCAAAATTTCTCTACTTACAAAATGAACTTTCTACTTTTTGATTATGTTTTGTTTCAGCTTGAGCTCACGTTTTTCTTATACAAGACACACTAAAATATGAAACCCTGAGTTAAGGTTACAAAACGCAATCTTTAATGTTTACAAACATGGTGTTTACGAAAACGAACTGTAAATATCCATTACTATTATTGCTATTATTATTTATAACGTTTATAAAAATGTGTCCAGACACTGAACATATTATACATGCATTTATATCAAAAACCGTTTTACGATTATATTTATTACGAATTACGAAGAAAAATGATTACACGGTTATGCAGAGCTTTTTGAATAAACTCCATATAAGGCGAATTGCAGAACTGTACATTTAAGGTAAAATCGTCAAGGCAGTTTGTTATAATTTTTGAATGTAAATATTATTTAGTTCTATTTACAGTTTGACGGTTCGTTAATCAAGGGTAACTATACAGTTTTCCATTAAATAGTCACACTACATTCTTTCAAATAAACAAATACTGTGTAATAACAAAGAATGGGACATATTATGTAATTCAACTACAATTACATAAATATCGCATAAGCAGTACACACGCATTTGTCCGACTGTTCCATACCTAATGAGACCTCGGCAGACCTAACATGTACCCGATAGTATATATGTGCTAGTTTTAAATACAAACAGTATAATATCATAGATATATTGAGCAAAATGACCTGAATAATCATGACTAAACGAAAATAAAAGTATATCATAGTTAAAATATGGCTATGAACAATACAGTTTACCATATAGGGTAAAAATTCATGGAAAATCTCTGACTGGCCCTTCGGCATGACACATGCCCGTATCCACTGCCTATAAATATGAACTCTTTTGCAGCGAGTGGCATAATTCAACAAACAATTTGGAAAAAAAACGTTAGTGCTCTGTTCAACAAAATTAAATGTAAGTAGATTTATTCTGTTCTACATTTGATTTTAATACTACTTTTCATTTTATATGTTTACTGTGTATTTAGTTTAAAACAATTCTAAAGCTTTGTTATACGTTGCTTTTTTTCTTTCAAGTTTTCTGTAAAATGTTCTAATCAAGTAGCAAGTGAGAAAAAAGTCACTTTAAATATCTACCGAAGTTGTCTGCTAATTCATGCGCATTTACAATTTGATATTTTTGTTCATGACTCTTGGCTATAATGACGATATCGCTGGCATTGTAATTGACAACGGTTCCGGTATGTGTAAGGCCGGTTTCGCAGGTGACGATGCCCCAAGAGCTGTTTTCCCGGCGGTGACAGGACAGATTTCTAATAACTCCGAGTTTATATTATCAAAAGAAGACCGTAAAGCATTTAAGCATATATTGCACTTCAAGCAGATCTAACAAACAAATTTACGCTTCATTATTTGTTGAATATGACAAAGCATTTACGACACATTTAAGTTGTACCATCAAAGTAAGATCAAGATGACTTTCATTTCTACTGTGTATTCTTATCATACTCTCCGGATATAAAATGAATGGCTGGTTAAAAGTTTGGCGTACACAAATTTCTGGCAAGTTTTTCTCCCTTTCTATAATTCTCGTTCAACATGACCAGCCATATTAAAACGAACTTTTATCGGTAAATATGCATAGAAACATTGAAAATTCATCGGTGTATTTAAACACGACAAATGAACAAGGAATAATGGGATGTCATGTCATTGCAAACTATTTAGTCCCCTGTCCATAGAATGGTTGTGTCTGATATTCAGAGAGGAATCAAGGAAAACTTGTTACGGAAAAGATGGTTGAAAAGGTACTTTAGGCATTAAAACCAAGGCTCTATGTTACTGTGGTCTTTAAAGACAGGACTTACTGTATATAACCTTAGGACGGCCAGCACATATTTATGCAATCTCGCCAGGCATATGTATGTTTTTGACAACATAGAAAATGACGTCACTCGACCTTCAGCTATTTCCGGAAGTAAATAAAATGAAAGCAGAAATGCTAAACTTGAAAACGAAAGCCGCATTTTGATTCGTAGATAGTCAGGGGTCACGCGCAGGGGTCACCCCGTCTAAATGTATGCGCGTGGACTTTTTTCTTTCTTTTATTTTTGCCATTGGTGAGCCAATTTTCAGCACTTTATTACGAATTGAAATTACCTAAGCTTTAGTACAGCATGTCAGCTTTTAATCTATGAAAAAATATAAACAGAAATCCCACAGGGGTCCGTAACGGACCAAGAGTACATTGATAATTTTGGAACTTCATCAAATCGCTCAAAATGTCATTTTTGATGTTGTCTGAGAGTGTCAGTATATGCCTCAGATGTAAGATATAACCGTATTTGAGACTGCAGACCTAGACATTTCAGAAATATTTTCAAAATAAGTTTCATGTAATAAATGTTGTTTCTACGGAAGCGTGAAAGGGCCATCAGACGCTAATACGTTTTAGTACGTTAAGGCTGCGGAAAGGATATATTGATTATGTTAATTCAAAAAGCAAGACATCTTTTGACATGCATACTTTAACAATGCAACTATTCTGTTAATTTTAATAGTAATTAACTTATCATTGAAATTTCGTTATTTGTTTAACATTAAAACATATTGAAAAATTACAGAAATATAATGATAGTAGGTGCCTTTCATTAATTTTGTATGTATTCTTTTATTGTAAAAATCTTTGCCCCCTTCCTGATGTATTCAGATGAGAATATCTATTTAACGTTTAACATAATTTATAGCAGACAAATTACCAAAACCAAAATATGTCATTATAGAAAAAATATTACGGAGTCCTGTTTTATTCATAGCTTACTATCGCCAAATAATCAAAGCGCAATAGTAGGATGGCAGTGATAGGATAATAGGAATACAGGATTGCGATGCGATAGTACGCGCCATAACGAAATTTTGAAAGTTGTTTGTATTGTTTTGATGCACGCGCCAACGCGACAAAACGAAACTGACAATGCGATATAAAGGCACATAGAACGCGACAGATGGAAACATTTAATTTCGTTTTAACAGAAAGGCTTGACTAACGTGGAACATAACAAGGCGCACCTGTTGGCGAGAAAGTGTTTTCTTTGCAATGAAGAGAGACAGTCATCCGGTTGCTCAAAGTTACTTATCTATTTAAAGTCCCTAAAGTGAGGTTTCCAGTTACATGTGTATATGGGAAAAATGGAAACATTTTTTTAAAGAAATGTTCTAGAAAAAAATTGGAAAAGCATGCCAGTAATATTCTTAAGCAAACGCGACGAATGGCAAATGACGCCACGGTGTAATCGTCTCTCTAGAGGCATATCTAGCGAATTACTACCTTCGTACCTGTAAGAAATGTCAAAGCTTTCAAAATCATTTGGTTACAATAAATTATTGTCCATAAGTGAAGTGTCAACAGTTTTGCAAAAGTTAGATAGAATGGTTATTACCTTACTTTTCTTATTTCTTTTACAAAAAGTTTTCAAGGGACAGCTGTAAGTACTCGAAAAGCCGTCAATTTCTGTAATAATGTCCCTGATGCGAAACCGATTTGTTGGGAACACCTTAAAATCAGAATTTAGCTTAATTTCCGGAAAAAGCCTCAATTTTGCCCTTAATGTGAAAATGACATACCATGTATTTATCAAAATGGTGTTCACGATAAGATACTGATAAGAAAAACCAGTTTTACATGTACCTAGGTTGAAGCATTATTTCCCATTATAGTCTACGTTTTCATGATTAAAGTAAAATTATCATTACAAATATTATTGCATTTAAGTTATTAACAGCATATTTGACAAAAGTAAAATTAAATAAAAATACATACAGTTGTGAATAAACGCGGTTGCAAATTGTGCGTTATATCCTTTTAAATATGCGCCTTAGCAAACCTTACCTGGATTTCGAGGTGACTGCTGGTGATTGCCCGTGATCCATAGCTGTTCAGTGGACATTTTATTTATAGTAGATCGCGGGGTCTTATAAAATTATCGCGATTTATCACATTATTAATAGCCATTCAATGTGAAGAAATCATCGCGATTTTCCATCCAGGGTAAATATTTGTGCGGGTGGTATCGCGGAAAAAAACAAAATCAGCGCGCCAGGGACTGTACCTGGGTTGAAGCAATTTTCACGAAATGCGAGTTATTCGGTATAAGTTAGAATTTACTAAATGTCTCCGCTACTATTTTCAATGTAAAAATAAAATTGTATAGCATCTTCTTATCAGTATTTCAGCCTTTCCCTTCTTGCGAGAATGCTCTTGTCTTGGAGGTCTGTCTATAGATAATCAATAAATAACAAAAAGTTATGGGGTTTTTCATAATGCAGTGAAACCATGGTCATGTGACTAAGACACGTGATAAAAACGCTAATATTGCGTTGGTAGACATCAGCAGGTACCTACTTTCACCTTTATTCCACCCACAAATTTTGAAGAATGTAACGTAGCAGACATGCGTCTTTACAATAAAACATCAACACAGCTTATATCTTGCATGAAAATGACATTTACTAGGCGGGACAATGACATTATATACTGATTGAACTATCTTCGGTTGGACCACATAGGCATAGATGGCGAATTACTACCTTCGTACCTTATTTGAATAATTTCTCACAAATATCCACTTTCTTTTGAGTAGTGAATAATTTCGTTGTAACAACGTCGTCAAGCTAGCTTTGGCGCTTTGCCTTATTTCATATTTACGTCTTAGTTATCATCTGCGTGTTTTTTAAAAAGTAATTTTCAATCTTTACAAATAAAAACAGTCTGTCACGGTCCTGTGGTTTTTGCAATAAACTTCAGAACACTGTATAAGGAAATTGCAATGGAATTGTCAACTAAAAAAGTTTCAGAAAAGTGTACTTATGTCTACCTTGACATTTTATCCACTTTTGTATTAATTCTAGTTGGCACGGCTTCAACCTTGTTCTTTACATGCATTTTTACAAAATAAGTCCTGAAAAAAACACTCATCCTTAAACACTGACAAACTTGAAATAACAAAACTAAGTTTATTAATGATAAAAATACGTAGTATGCCGTATTTCATTGATATTTTTTCAAAGTGTTGATAAATATATACTTAGATCTAACACTAGAACAACTTCAGAACTGAATTATAACATCGGATTCCAGTAATGTGGCAATGGCTGTCAACAGGGCCGTAAGATTTTAAATTGTTAGGTAGTACACAATTTGAAGCGTCTTCTCGTCAATTTGACTCAGTGGTATATGGTCCGTAATAGCGCATTGAGCAGGCATGTTAATTTCTTAGGGTTTCTAAACTATAAAGGATTGCTGTGGCACCGTCAAATTACTGGTATAGATTAAGCTTTTTGAATATTTTAGAAGGACAGAGAATAAAAAGTTATGATCTAGAAATAGTAGTTGTTATATAATTATACACTGTAATAGTACAATGAATATGTCACAATCTAGAATGTCAAAAAAGGTTAACAAGGCTTGTATGATTAGTTAAGAAAACAGATAAATACCAAACAGGGAGATAACATAATTATAACTTGTCAAAATATTTTGTAAAAGAGCAAAAATTAGCAATTAAAGCCTGGGGAGTTGTGTGTTTTTTTACAAACAGACATATCATATACACATATTCAAATTTGAGCAAATGGAATGGTCTCTTCGTTTTATAAAAAGGAATAACTACCAGGCAAAGCCGCGCTGCAACACCTCTTAATAGCTATGTTAATCACACAACCTGATATAAACTTTTTAAACCAATTAGACAACAACATGTTATTAATTGCTGTCACACTTCTGATGAAACGTTTTAATGTTGCGTGCTTTGATTCATTCAATCATTCAGATCAATGCTCCATTCCGTGTCGTGCATGTAATCTTCGCACTTCTCTGTTCTCTCAACTATGTGAACTCATGCAGAACAAGACTTGTAAATGTTAGTGCAAATATTGTATTTGATTGCAAAAGATATTCGCAATTATTGTAACTAACTCTCGTGGAAGCGGTATTAGTGGCACCTAAAATACATGCATGCAAGTTATTCGCATGTTGTAATCACGTGTAGTTTATTTTTACGTTTGATAGATACCATAACGTGAATTGAAACCCTAACCAACTTGTGTCTTTCTTGACAAACTAGAACAAACTATAACTGATGATATTTTGGACTCATAATATTATAAGCATGTACGACAATTTGAGATACGGCATTCAGAACTCGAACATATTTCTCAATAAAAATCAGATAAGGGGCCGATCATTTGAACTTTAAGGGGTGGGGGAGGGTGCTGGGAGTTTACTTGGAGCTAAGAAATTCATTTATCTCTCTATAAAAGTCAGATTTGTTTGCAGAAATTGAAAGCTAGAATATTTTTAGGGTAAACCAAAGATACTTTTTCAAGAATATAATTTTTTATATACTTCAGTTATTTAAAACTAATAAGCACGATAAAGATATAATATTAAAATCATGCGGATGCCCGGGCACCTAGACCAGTGTGGCTTATCTGGTAGAAATGCAAGCAAAAATGTCTTATAAGCTTCACCCACATTTTTATTGATAATTTGTCTGATGTTTAGAGAAAATGGGAAGATGCAACATACCTTTTATAACTAAGAGACAGTGGATCTGTCTCTCCCGGACTTCAGCTTAACATAGTACTGCTGATACCAAAGAAAATTTCTGGTGATACCAAAGAAGATTTCTTTTAAAACTCTGAGATCTAAATTCTTGGCTTTAAAATGTATGCTATGGTACGAGAGCCTTGTAGGAAGTGATACCATAGATGATTTTGAATATTTCAAAAGCCAAATGCTGAATTCTAGTGAGCTTTTAGGATAAATGTATGTATCAGTATTTTCTTATAAGACGGAAATATATATATATACTCTAAAATATGATGCTCCACTCCCCCACCTCCCTGCTCTTACGCATCTTATACATTCATAGATTGAAATTATCAGTATAACATATAGAGTCAAAATTACACCATACAGCTTTAATACTTTCAAATCAATCTCGCATTCTTCTTCAGCAGCAGTGTTCAATAATTAAATGTAGATGGAAATGCTGTTCTTCTCTGATAACGAAGAAAAAGAAATATATATACTAACTGAAAATTTTAATGTCTAAAATGCATTTCAAAAATCAAAGAATATGCCTTTATAATGAATGGAAATATATTTGCTTTGATATCTGACTTGGAGCCAGAATTTTTTTTCATTGATTTTGGGGTTCGAAATTTTTTTAATGTTGAAGCCGGAATATTTTTTTTCATGCAAATCCAATTTCAAAAAAATACTAATCCCGCCCCCACCCCCTAGAAATAAAATAGTCGGTCCCTAACCTATAATATATTGCATAAGCCATGCAAAAAGTACTGCTTAATTGTAATGTAAAGACAAAAACACTGTTATGCATAATGTAGTAATATTCACTAATCGAAACTTCTAATGCTCCTTCCATACTTTTGGCACTCTCTTTAATAATACTGACACTTAGGAAATTTACATGTATGTTACTACGGCAATACTAACATTCTAACAATATCGAGCATGTCATTCCTTTGACGACCTCTATCCATATTTAAGACGTTACAAAATTACAGATGAATGTTTTGTTTCTATTCAACGAGCAAATTTTATAGGTTTGTTTTGGGTTTAACACGGTTTTCAACAGTATTTTAGTTCTGTTAACGGCGGGCAGTTAACATAAAAAGTGTTCCTGGATTCTGTCACAGTACAAACACGTTAACTTTGTCTCAATGAGCTCTTTAAAACTAAACAAAGAAGTCAAGTACAACATTTTAAAAACTTCAACAGGATAAAACAATATTCGTTTCATAAAATCATGTTGCCTTTTTTCATCGAACCATATTCAGAACGTAAATCTGAGAAAACATAAGTACTTTCGATTCATAAACAAAACAAGATTCAATGACTTGTCACTTGACTTGTCACTGACCGTTCTGAGGCGTGCCCCTCTGTCTGTGTTCCTTTATTTGTTCGTTTTGTCCTCGTGTGTTTGCTTTGTATGCGAGTGCGTGTGTGTTGGTAGTGTGCACATGTGCGTGTTGTGAGTTTCGTTTTGGGGAGGCTACGTTTTTGGAACATGGCATTCCCTGTTTGATATTTATCCTTGTTTTTTTTTTTTTATATAATACAAGTTTTCAAAGAAACTGAAACTTTGTCATCCTCTTTTTGTGGTTTCATTAATGATGTATAGCAGATATCAAGCTGAGCCATGCGATTGTTTTTCACGTAGACCGTATTAGTACATGTAACTCTGATCTTTTCGACCTTCTTATCCGACATTGGGAGTCCGTTTAATACAAGTGTGAGGTGCATAATTGGTTTTGCACATTTTATTTCTACTCAGAACAAATTCAGTCAAACCGATTCTTCTTTGAAGCGTTATATGCTTCTAAAGGATATTTTATATTACAAATTTTACTTGCTATCTTAAACACTAAGCAGGTGTAAAACTACCTCATAGCTCCACCTTGATGCTTCAATTCCTTATACAAATCGTAATTGAAACCAAACTAATGCCTTTTTCCTTACGTAAAATCTACAGAAATTATTTTTAGTGTTACCAAATCAAAAGTTTGCAACCCAAAAGCTGTTTCGGTGTAATATTTCCAATAGTGTACCTATACATCCGAAAAAGAGACATAGAATTTGCCTATGATAGCATTTATTGTTAATGTTCGAAAGCCATGTTCAAGGTTAACTTTTAAATATCGGGAAAATTTCAGTGTGTGTGTGGCGGAGGGGGGGGGGGGGGGGACGAGGTGGAGGGGTTGGGACTGTCGCCTTCTTAAGGTCATAGTAAGGTTACAGCACAAGGTAAAAGGTCAAATAGGTGCATTTTTTGTTATAAACGTCAGATTTTCCCATTTTTGCTACCTTCTTCAAATAACGTCTTGTAGCTTTTTTCTTTTTAATTTGAGACTGACAAAATTTAAAAATATTAAAGTTATTTCTATAGAATGAGCTGGCATTTTGTCAATAAACAAAGGTTATCCTTCAAAAACTTCAGTTTTTAGGCTAACAACTTTTTAAGAGGCTGATTTGTCATTTGTATGACCAATACAGAGTGAAGAAATCTACCTAGTGTATTTCAGCAAGACTAGTTCTTAGTGTTGACACTTCAATAAACTCTATACAGATATACATCGGAAACACTGAATGCAACAAAGTAAAATATCAACAGACCCGATTTGATTAAGTCCATTTATGGGGTATTTTGAAATGTGCAAATTCACTCAAGTATTATCTAAAACGGCCTATAAAATGCTATCAATGACAACTATATTCAAGTTTTATGCATGTGTTGTAGTAATTTCAGGAGTTTGTGGGCGTTAATAAATACTGCCATAACAATGTACAATTTCAAGCGATATCAATGTTTGAAAATAGATATTAGTTAACTGTAGATATTATGCTTTGTTGCATTCCATTAGCATGAAAATAATGCTCTGCATATCTTTGGCTTTATAATAACTGGGAACCGCTCTTCAACTGCTTAGCGTCTTACCATGATATCTACAATTGGCTAATTGATTGTGGAAGATTTAATTACAAAACGGGTTCTATGGATATCTTAATTTCAAAATGCTTAATAACTACCTATGAATTTTATAGTATCCTGGATGTACCAATTACCGGTGTATTAATGATTGATATTCCACAATACATGACATTTGATTCATATGCCTACTAAAATTAAACTCACTTTCAAGAAAAAAGTATTTTCTTTTCATTAAAGGTTAATTTTATTCACCTGGGAACAGAATTATCGTCAATAATAGGTCATGTTTTGACCTACCCAGGTCGCCATCTTGGATGTTTACAGTTACCTATTACCGGTGGAATTGTGGGAAATAATGCTACTGCATTAAACTTCCATCCAGAAACACAAAAATAACAAGTAAACACAGCTTAAAGTTCTGGCTACTGGATTATTTAATCTGCTGTGGAGAAGAACAGTATATTATAACATATAACATGAATAAAATAAATGAATAATATCACAAACAGCACTTTGTCCTTTTTTGTCAAAATCACAGATAAACCAGAATTATCACATTCAGTGGTGATTTAAAGAACTCATCATGACTCCTTAAAAACTTCACAGCACAGCAGTATTTCAGGTGTGTCCAATGACCACACTTATCACACTTTAGCTTGTAACTGTAATGAAATAAACAAAAAAACTTACCACATGCATAACATGCACACAATATTGAATAAAATTTGATTTCTCAGTTCTTAACAATGAAAAGTCGGAAGTTTAGTCTAGTAGTATTGTTCATCAAAAAAGGCGCCAAAAAGCGCATGTGTGAGGCAGTGCTTGATGACGTCATTTACAAGAGGAAACTCCTTCTGTGACTTATTTTCTGGGGAATTATTCATAATTCAACGAGTGTTATTGAAGTTTATCAGTAAAGTACACTGGAAAAACATATTTTCTATCAAATCATATAGAATAAGTAAACAACTTACCCTTAGGAAGGACATATTTCACGTAAGATACACTTGACGAATAGTCGTGTAATTTTGTAAACAAAGGATTCCGGAAGTGCTCTTCAGGAAGTAAATATTCGAGATTTTCGGATTGCACCGGTAATAGGTAACCACCGGTAATAAGTGATGTGGGGATATATCAAATTTCATTGGCATGAGCTTTATGATTTTGAATGAAGGGATAACGCATTTTGTTTATGGATATAACATCTTAAGAATCCCGAGATATTAGCTGGTGACAGAGCCCGGTAGAGCGAACGTACTAATGTATCACGACAAGCGTGCGTTGATGCTATTCTAGCCTAAAACGTTTAAAAAGCTTAAAAATAAATATATTGTCCATCAAAGTCAGGAAATGTGAGGGTTGTTTGATCATGTTTTGACATTTCCGTTACGTTTGGTCACAGAACGAGCATACGTAAAAAGGTGTATAATGTAAGAATCTCCCTGTTTACACACCTTTAAAAGCGTCCCTGAGAACAACAGATACAGCAGTTTTATGCTACAATTAGCCTAAAATGATTTCTGAACTATATACTAGTATTAGAAATGAATACAACCCATAATAGTGCCACTATATATAATATGTGCGTCTAAGCTTGATATCTTCACATGTATTTACTAATTATATATCTATTATTTTGTTCTGAATTTCAAATCTCTTATACCTGCTCTTCTTATCCTGCATGAGTTTGATTTCACGCATGGTATATCTTTTAGTTACCATCGAACCACCATATTTCATCAGTTTGATTATAATTGAAACATTATCTTTGTCAGTACTTGAAGGCTTCATTATTTCACTTATTGTGCCTTAGTGCTACTCTTATAAAACTTCTGAAGCAGCATTTCTGATCTTTTTATATTTCTGGATATAGAAAAGCATCTGAATGGCTAATGTGTCAGTGTCAAGATACCTATTTGTTTTCAAAATGCTATCAAGGACATCAAGCGTTAGGTCAGAAAATGGTTATGATCTGTTTAAATATTTTTATTCCGATTTTAACCTTTATTTTGGAACGGAATGGAAAGTGTATAAGTAAAAAATAATAAGTAGAAAAAAATATAGCATGTTGAATTTTAAAAACAAAATAGATACAGATATTGCATTATTAGCTTCGATGATAGTGCTTAAACTACTAAGTTACAAGTATAAAAAATATAATAATTCAAAATTAATAAAAGGAAGAGTCATGATTACCCTACCTATGTCAAAATTAGTAAAATACATGACACTAAAAAGTAAGTAGGGAATATATACTTTATTCTCTGTACTTCTGGGGCATTTGCACCTTCATATTGTAAATTTATATCTATTTTTCACATCAATAAATGTTAAAATAAACAACAAAAGAGGAGAAATAAAAGCAATTAAAGAAAAAGTGTACATTGTCACTAGCTGAAATCCTACAGGTCTGTTCTGTTTCGTTTAGTACAAGTACTGTGTACAAATATAATGTGACAAACCTTTCGGTTATTCCTCTAAAATGATCTTATTTAGCCATCTCTGCGTGGACAAAATGACATAAATACAATATTTAAGAAATAACTTATAGCATGTTTTAACACTTTTTATGCAAGATGGGCGGTTATACGTCGGACGTAATAATTTCACGAGGGCGCCCAAGTTTTGGTATAAATTATTTCGATTCTTATATGCCCTTAATCTAAAACAGCAGATAAAATATAGTAGCGCTCTGGTTGCAACAAAAACATTGACGTTACTGCACGTTAACGTGACGTCATTCTAGCGTAAGAGTGTTTTAACAGAGAAAAGCATATTAGAATATAAAATGATCTGTCAAAAGTATTGAAATTATTTCTTTGGATGCTGGAGAAGCATACCGTATATGTAAATGCTACAAAAGGCGATATATTTTCGTACAAAGTGTTAATTTTTTCATTTAATGTGTGTAAATATATGGGTCCTGTAACAATTTTTGCTCTAAATATTGGGGTGATTTTGTTGAAAAACAATATAATGTTTTTGCACGGGAGACATCCCACTGATGATTACACAACAAATGTTAGAACATAGCATCATCTATAATAAGGAGCAAGAATTTTATTATGTTGTAATAACAAATAAATATTTCATTTTATTATTTTTATTATTATATTTCTTTAATTAAATACTTAGTTTGTCGGTTTGTTTCGGGATTTAGCATCGTTTTTTAACAGTATTTCAGTCATGTAACTACGGGCAGTTGACTTAACAAGTGTTTCTGACTACCAGTTCTAACCTGTTTCCCGCAAGTACTGCCAACTTTTTTTGATTGTTGAAAGATGGAGGACGAAATGACTGTTGACACAATGTCTATTATCAAATCGTCATGGAGATCATAGCCAACCAAGCACAGGGATCGAACTAACGACCCCGCGATTCGTACATCTGCATTCTCCTTAATATGCTGATGTGGTGTAGTGATTTTAACAATTAATATGAGATATTTTGTATATTTATTAGATCGTAATATGCTTTCTTAAAACATACAATACTTTTCCTTTATCATTATATAATCATAATATAAACACACATACAATTTTGTTATCATTAATATGTAAGAAGTACGTTTTCTTAAGTTCAGTTTTGACCTTTGACCTGTCTGTGACATTGTAATGACCTTGAAATGACCCTTGCATATGACAGTACCAGAAATATTTTTGCAGTGACCCAAATATTAAGAGTAACAAATGTGTCAAGCATTAACACACTTTGCCATCGAAGGTCACTTCCATAAGTGTAAAACTACCACATAGCTCCACTGTGTTGTTTCGATTCCTTATGCAATTTGTACTTGAAACTAAATCAATGACTTTTTTCTGACGTAAAATCTACAGAAATGATTAAAAGTAATTTAGTGGTTTGGGTTCACGGAGTCCATTTAATATAAGTGTTACATATTGAATATTCCTGTATTGCGCATGGGTTTATTTCTTTCTTGGAATAATACAGTTAAGGTCATAAGGCGACTATCCATAATATTGTCTGAAGTACCACACAGACGAGGGAATGAAACCTTTCAGTTGATAATCAAAGCCTATATGCGTTTCGACAAGCATTTATCAGACTTACCAGAATGTAGTTTTAAATAGACAGTTTTTATAATAATAATAAAATAATAAACAGTACTCGTGTAGTTTGTAAAATATGTTTGAAAACAATGATAAATATCCAACAGGGAAAGCCACGTTCTAAAAGCGCAACCTCCCAAAATGTAAACCTAGCAAACGGGCGCGCACACGACCAACACACACACTCACACAAAGCAAATACAAAGACAAAACAAACAAATAGAGGAACACCGTAGGGCACCGCCTTGGAACGGTCAGTGGCAAACCCACCACTAGGGAGCTTAAACCCGTTTATGGTGCACCTAACCTCACTCTTACCGCCACCATGTTCCAAAGTTACGAACAGTATAAATAAAAGTTATCCCCGCAAGGTGAAACCCTAACATACGCAAAGGCAACAGAAGGCATATAATCTAAAACACAAAAATGCTCTTGTATATTTATATAAATACAATCCTTAAGAACCTAAAACGCATGTACTCAATGCCTTTGCAAAAGACAGAGCAACAAGAGAAACACCCTTAAAAGCCCGACGAAACAGGCCCTCACTAAAGCGTTAGACATGTAATAGGAATGTGAAAGAAAATAGAATGATTAAGGTTGTTTTATCATACTTTTAAAATATTGCATTAAAATATAAGACGTATCATAACTTAAGTTGCTTTGAAATTTTAAGGCATTTAGTAGTGTTGACAACTTATTACAGATGTCATAAAGTACTAGTATGGTGACGTGTGACTGAAATGTTCGAAACAAATAACACACGAAAACTTCAAAACTATTATCGTGTTATTGCTGCTACAGCAGTGTTGAAAGTACCAGAGCTGTCGTAGCGGAAGTGTTGCCAAACTGATGGACAGTAACATGCTTAGTATACATTTGGACTTGATTAGTGTAGACTTGTTCTTAATACATCACTCCTCAGCTATTATAATATTGATAGAACGCAGTCGGGCACCGCCTAGGAATGGTGATTTGCAATCACAACAAGGAACACTGTGGGGCACCGCCTAGGTACGGGCAAATCACAACAATGAACACTGTGGGGGCACTGCCTAGGAACGGGCAAATCGCAACAAGGAACACTGTGGGGCACCGCCTAGGAACGGGCAAATCGCAACTAGGAACACTGTGGGACACCGCATAAAAACAGGCAAATCGCAACAAGGAACACTGTGGGGCACCGCCTAGGAACGGGCAAATCGCACCTAGGAACACTGTGGGACACCGCATAGGAACGGGCAAATCGCAACAAGGAACACAGTAGGGGCACAGCCTAGGAACGAGCAAATCACAATAATGAACATTGTGGGGCACCGCCTTGGAACGGGCAAATCACAACAAGGAAGACTGTAGGGCACCGGCTAGGAATATGCAAATCACCACGCCCGACGAAAAACCGCCCGTTGTGTATAAATAGTTTTGCTGTAAATTATATCTTAAATCTGGCATGTCAAATAAGGTTAACAAGGCGTGTATGGTTAGGCAAGAATAGAGAAAAATACCATCCATTTGCAAACAAGAGTTAGAAAATTGGGAGGTAATACACAACACACTTATAACTTGTCAAAAACATTTTGTAAAAAAGCAAACATTAGCTATTAAAGCCCTGGGAAGAGCTTCATGTTTTTACAAATAGACATTATCATGTACACATATTCTAAATGATATTAGAGTAAATGGAAACGTCTTTTCACTTTATAATCAGTAGGTAAAATTGTGCTGCAACACCTCTTAATAGCAATGTTAACTTCATAACATACCTGATACAAACATTTTAAACGAATTAAGCAAAAACATGTAATTAATTGTTATCACACTTCTGATGAAACAGTTTAATGTTGCGTGCTTTGATTCACTGTCATTAAGATCAATGCTCCATTCCGTGCCGTACATGTAATCGTCACGCTACTATGTTCTTTCAACTATGCGACGTTAGTGCCGATAATCGCCTCTCGAAGAAGCGGTATTTAGTGACACCTAAATACATGCATGCATGTTGTTATCACGTATAGTTTATTTTTACGTTTAACAGGCACCGAGAACTGAAACCTGCACCAACCTTCTCGACAAGATTGGACTTTTTATAACAGATGATACTTTAGAGTCATAATTTTATAAACATGTAACGGCACAATTACATATCGATCGAGAAATACGTTCCCTTGCTACTAAAATAGCACCTTATATACGTTTCAGAACTGATACAAATCTGATAAGCTACATTATATTGCATCAGCAATGCAATAAGTACTGTATAGTTGTATTGTAAAGACAATCACACTATCAAGCTAAATGTAGTAATATAAACTAATCGAAACTCCTTATGCTCTTTTGATATTTTTGGCACTCTCCTCTCATTGGATAATACTAAAATTTATGAAATGTACATGTATGTCACTACGACAATACTAAAATTTCAACAATATCGAGTATTGGAAAGACATCATTTCATTCATTTTACGACCACTAACCATATTTAAAATGTTACAAAATTAAATATGAATGTTTTGTTCTTATTCAACGATCAAATGTTATTAACAAGGATACAGATGGCGTAGATATCAGAATTTCATTGATAGTTTATAGTGAAGTGTCAAATCAAATTTAAATTTTATTCCAAGATACGACAGAATAAAGAATTTGTTTTTTTTTGGCCAGGATTTTCCTGCCTTATAACGAAATTTTAAAATTGATTGGAGGGATTAAGTAAATAAAATGATATCATTGTTTAAAATTTTGATATGTTATTAACAATATATTTGTCTCATGAACAATAACAAATGTACTTTTAGTATTCTGAAAGATACTGCGATATATATTGTGAAAAATATTGAGGGGCGTAATTTTCCAACAGTTTACAACATTAAAAATATCGAATAAAACATTGAACATTTAAATTAGAAACTATGTTTGTAAACTTGTAATTTAAAATCAGTTTCAGATCTTGCTGGTTATGATAAAGTTCATCTACAACAATACTAGCTCTATTATCATTAACCCTAATAGATATGTTTAACTGTGACTATTCACTGTGACTAACATATCGCATACAAATCTGGACTCTTTAATCAAAACAAAACAAAGAGGTCGACTACAACATTTCAAAGAGTTCATGCAGGATAAAACAACATTCGTCTAAACTAAAAAAGTTCACGTTTTTTTTTCACAGGACCATTTTCAGAACGTAAATCTGAGAAAACATAACTACTTTGGATACATAAAAAACATCCATCTTTACACGAGTATTAAGAGGTAACTTCGTTAGGTAATTAAAACCTTTATGTAAACAAGGTTTCAAATGAACTGGTACTTTCCCATCCTCTTTTTAAAGGTGCATCAAAATGTATAGCTGATATCAAGTTGAGCCATGGGATTGTTTTTCACGTCTCCTTATAAGTACATGTAACTCTAACCTGTTTGACTTTCCTCTACGACCTTGAACTCACTGTTGCTATATTTTCTAGTGGTTTGGGTTCACGGAGTCCATTTGATATAAGTGTACAATAGAATTCCGCTTAAGTTGGTGCAGGGGGAGGGGGTGCATAATTAGTTTAGTACATTTTATTTCCTCTCATGAACAGACTCAGTCAAACCGATGCTTCTTTGTTAAATTCTATCCTTCTGAAAATATTTTATATTATAGATTTTACTGATAAGCAGGTGTAAAACTACCACATAGCTCCACTAAGACGTTTCAATTCCTTATGCAATTCGTACTTGAAACTAAATCAATGACTTTTTTCTGACGTAAAATCTACAGAAATAATTTTAAGTAATTTCAAATCAAAAGTTTGCAACGCATAAACTGTTTCTATGTAATATTTTCAATGATATGCAATGTAAAATGTCGAAATTATTGACAGCTAGGAGAATTGATTCTCATAGAATTCCATGTACATTTTTATGCATTCAGTGCTTTCCTTCATTTAGTTTCTATTGTATTTGGATAAGAGAATTCTAAAATATTTTCGTCTGTGCCTTAATACTGTGGCAAAGGCTTTTATAATGATTACTTATGTGCATCATTACTAATTTGTACCTGTTAGTGCTATGGTAGATTATAAGATTCTTTCACTGGTTATAGGTGCAGATGGGAATTTCCGGCCTCGAGGGTAACTGTTTAGGCGGTAACGAGGTTCCTACCGAGTTACCGCCTAAACAGTTACCCGAGAGCCGGATATTCCCGTCTGCACCTATAACCAGTGACAGAATCTTTTTCTTGCATACCGATATCAAGATATAATAATAAAAATAAAATCAGTCGAACGGCTTTCTTTTTAGAACTATTTCTTATAGCAGCGTATTTAAACAAAGCGCGGGAAATCAACGTCCGTAAACAGGAAAGACGTCATGACGTTTCAAAGACAAATAACAATGTTAAGTTCCGGTTTTGATTTATCAGTTCCAGCGTAACGTTATGAATTTTTGATAAAATAACGCGTTTTGAATCGAGAAATATACTATCAGGAACAAAGAGGAACTGTCATGGTATTGGATTTTTATTCCCTTTTTTCGAAATAAAATATAAATAACTACATAAATCTTCTACATATATGTAGTTCGTAATACGTCATTTAAAGCACGAGAGTCATCTTACACCCCGGGGTGTAAGATGGATTTTTCCAGCACCGGTAAAAATATCTGAAATCACCGTCTGGTATGCAAGAAAATTATTACTGCAACACAACACTCAACAAACATATCAAATATTTATGACAGATTTTATCCGTCTAGACACTGTCTTTTTATATAATTTGTCTGCTGTTTGTATGCTTTATACAGTCTGAAGCTTCCGTAGAACACAGCCGAGGGAATGAAACGAATGCAGCCTTTCAGTTGATATTATGTGATAACTTTGCCTTTTGACAATGACCATTAGGGTGGATATCCATCCAGCTCTTATTAGAATTGCCAGAATGTGATTTAGGCAGTTTTTATAACAAACATTATAAATAATACTTGTGTAGTTTGTAAAATATGTTGGAAAACTCTCCAATGGAATGTTATAGAAAATATAAAATATCACATTAAAAAACTATAGTTGCTTGCATGTGTTGCTTAAAGCGTTTGACATGTAATATAGGAATGTTATAGAAAATAGAATGACCTAGATTGTTTTATCATACTTATTAAATATCACATTCAAAAACAGGACTTGTGACAACTAAAATTGCTTTAAAATTTTGAGGCATGTGATGCTTAAACTTATTATCGAATCTGCTCTAGTTTTTGTATTTTGTTCATAACAGTTCTTAATTATTTTGATTATTCGAAACAACCATACATTTTTCATATCAAAAAATACAAATCAAGTCGAAGCCTTTTATTAGCTCGACTATTCAAAGAATAGTAGAGCTATTGGACTCGCCCGTGTTTCGGCGTCCGCATCGACGTCGGCATCCGCGTCCCGATTTGGTATGTTTTTGTATGTAAGCTGGTATCTCAGTAACCACTTGTGGGAATAGATTGAAACTTCATACACTTACTCACTGTGATAAACTGACTTACGTTGCACAGGTTCCATAACTCTATTTTGCTTTTTTACAAAATTATGCCCCTTTTTGACTTAGAAATTTTTGGTTAAGGTTTTGTATGTAAGCTGGTATCTTAGTGCCCACTAATGGGAATGGATTGAAACTTCACACACTTACTTACTGTCATGAACTGACATGCACTGTGCAGGTCCCTTAACTCTATTTTGCATTCTTTCAAAGTTATGCCCTTTTTCGACTTGGCAGTTTTTGATTAAGTTTTTGTATGTAAGCTGGTATCTCAGTATCCACTAATGGGAATGGATTGAAACTTCACACACTTGTTCACGGTCATGATATGACATGCAGTACATAGGTTCAATAACTCTACCTTGCATTTTTACAAAATTGTGCCCCCTTTTCAACTTAGCTGGTTTTGGTTAAGTTTTTATATGTAAGGTGGTATCTCAGCACCCATTAATGGGAATGGATTGAAACTTCACACACTTGTTCACTGGCATGGGCTGATAAGCACTGTGCAGGTTCCGTAACCCTGTTTTGCATTTGTACAAAATTATGCCCCTTTTTCGACTTTCGTATTCATTCAATTGACAAGGCTGTTGAATAGTCGAGCGTTGCTGTCCTCCGACAGCTCTTTTTTTCTTATGGTAAATGCATATCTAGAAGTATTGGTTACCATTTAATAAAAACCACTAGAACCATTTCTCTACCATTCTTTAGCCGAATAATATAGCATATATATAACCCGAACACAGGCCTACCAAACTAGAGGTAGAGTGTCCGATCGCTGAGCGAGTCAATGTTTTTCGTTTTAATACGATTTGAAAGAAAATAAAACGTTTGAAGTCATTCATTAGCCACCTCTTAATTATATGAGAAAGTTGTCTTTTACTTGCAGAGAACAAAAAGTACTCACTGGAACCCAGAAATACTGCTTAAGTTATCAGACTGTCTTAACGTTAATCGACTCGGTGGTTTTATGTTCTCTGGACTTTTGGGATCATGGAGAACATTAAATTTTGTTATATCAGAATTCCACCTAAGCCGATGCTACGGGCATAAGGGGATTTGCGTTTAAATTACCTTTTATGAATAGCCTCAATCGCAAATCGAATCTGCTATTATGTTGCTTGGTTGCGTTTTATGCTTCCAAAGGATTTTTTCACAGATTTTCAAGCAAACAAACAAACAAACAAACTACTTTGTCTTTCTAGTATATTTATTCATGTTGGTTTAGAAGTGTTTGCAACTTATTACAGATAATATAAATTACTTGTATGGTTATGTGTGGCTGAAGTGTCCAAAACAAACAGCTTATGAAAAGTTCAAAACTATTATCTGCGGTGTTTAATTGCTGCTACAAGATTTCAAGATTTATTTCAAGATTTATTCATATACACTCAGTACATTTTACATGTAACACATGAGGTACAAACAAATATACATACATTGCGAGGCACATACAAACATAAGATACAATAAATAAAACGAAGTTTTGTAATTCTTTAAACTGGCAGTCACTATTCTAGGTTCGTATAAGTGTAGTAGACAGGAGAAGGAACTTTCTTTTAAAAGAAAAAGGGAGAATTAGTCCCAGCTGTTACTGTTTACGATGAACAATTAAACAATATCGAAATGATTCGTAAATAATAATAACTCCAAAAATAGTATATAAAATTGTTACATTGGGTGGCTGTACTACTGGCTGGATGAATGGATGGATGGGTGGGTAGATGAATGGATGGATGTGTGGACGAATGTATGGATAGATGGATGGTAAACGTAATGCAAGCATTCGCAACTGTGTGCCTTTGTTGATCTTACCGAAACGAAACTATAAGACCAACAATAATTGATACTTGCGTATACTGCGTAAAAGAACGTATCCAGCTGTGTTAACCTTGCACGAAACGAAAACACAAGGTCAACTGTGGATGAATATATACTTTGGATACATATATTACAGAAGTACACGCTGATCATTTAATTAGAACTGCATGCAACAAAGATACAGTATTGGATGTCAACATAATAAATACTTAAGCTAAAGAACAAAAATATACACGCATACAAAATAACACATTTGATACGTATTACTGAAATCTGACTACAATTTCTTTCACAAGCATACATAACTTTTTATATGTAACAAAATTTCCAGGATTAGTATTCATTAATTTTTCAAACTTAATGATATTGGTGTTTTTATAAAAATATTTGTTAATGTGTCTTTTTCTACTGTTATTAAACATTGGGCATTCTAGCAAATAATGAAGTTCGTCTCCGATATTTCCATTACATAACGTGCATTTTCTTAGTTCCAACGGTATTCTTTGCCAATTTCCGATTTCTACTGGTAATCGGTGATTTCTTGTTCTAAACTTGATCATAAAACTCAAATATTTGTGAGGTGATTTAGTAAGATACTGTTCAAATCCAAATTTATTTTTGAAAAGTCTGTATATTTTACAGCTCGGAGAATTATACAAGCCGGAGTACCATACATTTACGAATATATCTGAAAGTTTCTGTCTTACAGCCTCTGCTAACCAATTAACATTTGGGAAATCATGAGATAGCCAAATATTGTACATTCCACATTCTATAAGTATTGTTTTGATACAGTGCAACCACTGGAAGTTAATATTTAGGTTCGTATCAATATGATTATATTTACTCAACATAATAGCGTACATTTCACTTGATAATTTACCTTGGTCTGAGACAATTAATTTAGCCCAAAAAGAAAGCATTTTTACTTTGATATCAACTGCGATAGGTTTAACACCGGTCTCGCCATAAACAATAACATTTGGTGTACTTTTTTTGAGGTTAAGGATATGCTTTAGGAATTTCAGTTGCACTCTTTAAATAACGTCTATATTACCAGAACCCCAAATTTCAGATCCGTACAATAAAATAGGTTTAACCATTTTGGCGAAAAGATCAATCTGTATATCTATTGGCAAACAAAGATTTTTTGATCTCTTTATTAGAGCATACATAGCTTTCGTAGCTTGTTTGGCAATATCTTGTTTAGTTTTATAGAAAGATCCCGATCTGGAAAACAGGATACCAAGATACTTATATTCAGATACCATTTCAATAGAAGTGTTCTTGCACTTAAAATCATATCTGCGTTGTCTTCCTTTAGAAAATACAAGAATTTTTGTTTTGGTTGTGTTTAACTCTAGCTTCCATGCATCGCAATACTCACTATATATATTCAGTATTAATTGTAGATCTTCAGAAGACTCTGCCAACAGAACAGTGTCATCTGCGTATAACAAAACGAAAAGTTTTAGAAAATTAATGGCAAGTGATTCTCTTTCATGCTTATTACAAGTAACACCCGATACTCGATTACAGTTTTGAATAAAAGCACTTAGGTCATTCACATATAGGGAAAAAAGCAAGGGAGATAAATTTTCCCCTTGACGTACTCCAACATTACAAGGGAAATAATCTGACCGCAACCCATTTACAAAAATACATGACTTCGCGTTTTCATAGATATTTTTAACCACTTGTAAAAATTTACCATTTATACTGTTTAAAATCAGTTTAGACCAAAGTCCGTCTCTCCACACGGTATCAAAAGCAGCTTTTAGATCTACAAAAGCGCAAAATAACATCCTTTTGCTGTTTTTTAAGATCTGAATCAACGAATTTAAAACAAATAGATTATCTGACGTAGAATATCCCCTACGGAAACCAGCTTGAGATCTATCAATGATGTTATTTTCAGAGCAGTATTTCTGGAGTCTGTTATTTAGTACACGAGTGTTGAAAGTACCTGAGTTGTCGTTGTCTGAATTACTGGGCACCTCTTCCTTCCAATTAGCATGCTTAGTATACATTTGAAACTGTTTAGTGTAGCCATGTTCTATATACATCATTCTTCAGAACAAACCAAATCCTTTTCTTTCAGTGATGTAACGAATTCGGGACGTGTATTTTTTTAAATAAAAAAATATGTGTTTAAAAGTCAGATTGCCTGCATCAAGATACATATAACAGATCAGTTATATGTTTGACTTAGAGATGTTTACATATAATAGATTGATACGTCGAGTGTGCGACTGAAGTCAGTCATGGCTGTCTCGTTTTATTTTTCTAGACGATCTTTTTTCATTGGCCTTATTTAAGTAGCAGAAAAATACTTACACAAAATTCCTTCTCTATCATAAAAACCGTTTTATGGTTGATGTGAACACTTTGATTTATATTTTCAAAGTACATTGTGTCTAACAAAAGTCGGTACCGGCTACCAAATTTCCGCCGAATTTCGAGTTACTACAAAATTGCATTGCTACTAATTTTAGGTGTGTATATCTAATGTAAATGCTAAACATGATATAAGTTGGGCTCATATATGGGGTTGCCTGGCAGAACGGTTGTATCTTGCTTATCAGCAGGCCGTATATCATACACTTACCTAAATGTGACATTTCAAGTGAAAATGTTAAATAAACTTTAAACAGACCCCTTGCATCTTTTCAACTAAACGCGT
Organism: Mercenaria mercenaria; assembly: GCF_021730395.1. NCBI lineage: Eukaryota > Metazoa > Mollusca > Bivalvia > Venerida > Veneridae > Mercenaria > Mercenaria mercenaria. Next base: position 39,711,895 of record NC_069370.1, read on the forward strand.
CGATTTATCACTAATTTCATACCACTGCCTATTGAGAAATAAGGAAAACAACTCGTCATTCATTTTCATTAATGCCAGTTAAACACATTTAGTATGACATGTTTGATAATTAGCTGTTAGAGAAATATGACGCGGCATTATGCAGTTATCCCATCACTTAATTATGGCATGTACATTCTACTTCACGAGTAAATATCGAAAGAAGAAACATCCAGTGTCAGAACAAAAGAAACAAGAAGGTGCTTTTGTGGAAATGCACATGCCTCTCCTACCCCTCCCCTAATCCCCCATTTAAAAAGTAGTAATAGGCAAGACGTCAATACGGGACAGAAAATCAAGAAGACAATGATGGTTGGCTTAGTGACTGAACTGCAATAGGGATCTTCTACTCGGCATGTCCAATCAACCCATGGAGTTTCAATACTCCTGAAGTTATGGATCTGTGACATTGACCACTGAAAGAATGACCCCAAGATCAACATGGGTCATCTACTCTAAATGTCCAATCATCCTATAAAGTTTTATTATTCTGGATCAAGTGGTTCTCAAGTTATTGATTTGATCGGAAACGGTTTTCCATGTTCAGGCCCGTGTCCTTGACTTTTGATCGAGTGACCCCAAAAGCAAAAAGAGTCATCTAGTCATCTATGAAGTTTAAAGGTTCTATGTCAAATGGTTCTCCAGTTATTGCTCTGAAATGAAGTGTGACGGGCGGACAGGGCAAAAACAATGACTACCCAAGTAGGGGAGTGGGGAGGGAGTCATAATTATTTTACAGAGGGAGTAAAGAGCTGTAGCAGACTAAAGAAATATTACATGTCTTGGAAGTACTGGAATATCATTTTCATACCCCGCCGAAGAAGGAGGGATATAGATTTGGTGTTGTCCGAAGTTACAAAAGCTTCTAATTCAAAAAGTATTTTATCTCGAATCACCAAACCTCGCATAATTATTAATTAGCTCACATATGGTGTTACCCCTATTGACACAGTAAAAGCAGGGGTTAGCCCATTGATTTTGGTTAAAATATTGATTTTTGACTGTATCTAAGTAACTTATCGATGGATATTAATGGAACTTTACACAAATGAAGCTTACTACAAAGCTGGGGTGAGCGCGCAGTTCTGTCAGTAGCTTCAGAGTTATTGCCCTTTAACTTGTTTACAATACGTGTCTTGCCACATAACAAAGTAATGCATTGATGGAACTTTATGAACTTTAGTATATATAGATCACTATAAGGAGGTGGTTCAAGCATATCTTTCATCAGAATCTCCCCAGTAACTGCATACTTACTGTCCTTTTATTGTTTTGAAATTCATAAATTCTCACAAAACAGTTATCCATGGATGGATATTCATGAAACTATATAGATCACTATAGGGCGATGATGTACGCCCAACTTTCATCAGGATCTCTTTAGTATCTACAGATATTGCCGTTTTATTGTTATACATTTCAAAATATAGTCCCCTCATTCGCAAAACAACCTATTCGGCGGGGGATTTAAATTCAATGATTGTTATAACAACAAATACAATGAACCCAACATATAATACGTGCATTACTTTCAAATCTGGATAAAACAAAAGATCCAATAGAAATAACCACGTTCCAAAATCGCAGTCTCCTCAAATAAACCCTTACAAAATTGTATGCATAGATTTATATAGGTTATTTCATTGAATCAAAGATTCTCAATGATTTCTTTTTTAGTTTGTTTGGTCCATTATGAAGGATTTTCTGAATTTCTGCAGTTTTGTCTACGTACAAGTATGCTAAAATCAATATCATCATTAAATTCAGAATTTAGAGGATAATATCAAGGAGCATTTATACGACGGGTTTTCAGAAATACCCGGAAAAGTGCTCATATATCTTTATTTCTGGTCCTATTTTGCCATTTGGAAATATGATGGATAAAAGCATATCAATCTTGAATACTTAAGTTACAGATTTCAGAATACGCCCATTATTTATTTATCGTCTCTAAGGCAACGTCATTATCTCTAAAGCGGCCCAACGTCTTAATGACGCTATCATATCACAAATAATTGCTCAATACAACTCGTGATTACCAGTGGTTCAAGGTTTCTCGCCATTAAGTGGACGCATATTGCTACATTCACAGTTCATATTCAAGAAATCGATGGTGGGAAAATAAAAAACATATTCCTAAACTGATATAATACTGATGGACACCTGTAATATTCAGTATTTTGTGGATAAGGATGTGGTACTATGAATGTAATAGGAAAACAGAGGTCTTTGTGAAAGTACATTCAACACAAAATATTAAGCTTTTGTATAAGGAAAAAACAGGTTTTTTACAATAACAGTGTTCCAAATAATGTTGAAGGGATGAGATTTTCTTTCAAACACACCAGGTTTGCTTAAACATGTAAATATTTAACGCCACGTCATTTCAGCTCGGGATGGACGCCATATTTCTCATTGATAAAAATGTAAACAAAAAAAGTCAGAGTGGGATTAGCATTGCAAGGGCATAACATCACATTCTACACTATGAATACCTTAGAACAGATATCTAAGATGCTACACAGGTCAGGCGGGTTAAATGCATAATGGCGATCACTTGAAATTCATCTTGAAAAGGTGGTTAATTACAGTTTGTTTACATGGTTTTTAATTTTCCCACGACTTCTCGGCGATTCACTGCAAATGTATTACTGCGCCGGACGAAAGGTAACTCTTATAAACAACGGGAGACAACTTAGGTGTCAGCACGTGTACGATTTTTAAAAAAAAAACATGTCGATGATTATAATTTCTTATCAAATAATGAATCCTATTCAGATATTCGTCTTTAATATTAGAAAATTATTAATTTCTGTGGACATTTGTCAAAAAATATTACTTACAATGGACTACTTTGCGCATCAAACTGGTTTCCGCTTCAGTTGTGAGGCACTTCCGTTATACTTTTTGACAACAATAACAAAACACAAAATGAATCAATAAAGTCACTTATAAACCGACTGCTACTTAAATCAGTGTAAGTAAAGTTGTTGTTACAACATTATACATGTTCGTTACGTTATGAGATAAAGTTTATCTTGAACTGCATCATCCATTAATTACGTTTAGATGATATTGCATTTACAACTTATTTGACCCCATTTTTTACATGAATGACAGCATTCTCGTGCAACTCGTGCAAACAGAGTTATGAAAAGTATGGTGGAGAATTCAAGGACAAATTATAAATGACATTAAAGTGAGGATAACTGTATATTCGTCCAGTTTTGATCATTGACATGCTTGCTGTGTATTAGTAACTTTTGTGAACAAGATTAGAATGTTACTTTTGCACATATACACATTGATTGGACCTCTCAATCAAATTTCATACCTTATTTTAGGGATTTTTAAGACAATACATTTTCAAAAGTTTGTTGAATGTGTTTTGATATTTAAGTGCATTGTAGTTCATGAATACCAAGTTAAAAATTAATAATGGCAACATTTCTAGGCCCTTATTGTAAGCCACTAGACTTCTGTAATGATAAATGTTTAATGTATTAATGGGAATATACTCTTTTAGTTTTGGAATATGGCATTCCTTGACCACCGTATCTTTTCTTATGCACTACTTTGTAAACAAACTAAATAATGTGTTTTAGCTTACATATGCGAAATGAAAAGCAAGACAGTGACCATATTTCACATTTTTTCTTTAAATTAGAATCTGTAGGACATTGATAAATGTTTGGACAAGGTGAAGCACTATTATTTTCGCACCAAAAAGTCTTAATTGTTGACTTTGAATGTACACAATAAGTCTTATGTAATTCAACAATAACTTACTTGTTTCAGTTTTCTCATTTTTATTTTAGTGAGCAATCCTTTGTGTACTTATTACAGTTGAAACAGTATCCATTTCATGTACCAAAACCTTGTACTTTTTTGCAGGTAAATTTTATCATACCCCACCCACTTTTTTCTAATTTCAAAGTATGCGTCCCCTTAAATGCATTTTCTACACCTTCCTACGAACAAATAAATACTGTTCATGTGATATTACTAAACTTAGATACACATATCTGTATCAAGGAACTCTTTAATTTTCAGAACCTAACTGAACGTTATTGACTTCTGACGTCTAAATCCCGGGTTGTCAGCAATATTCTCCTAATCATCTTTAAACTTCCCGTACTACTAATAACATATTGTATTCTTCAGGGAATTGACCCTTCAACCTTAGGCAGTATTGCTTGACTTTTGATTCAAAGCACGAAATATTATCTCATGTTTGACACCAATTTTTAAGCGATGATCAACACAATATGCCTGCCAAACATTTTGATGACGTCACATTTATAATTTTACATTATTGGCGTAATGCTTACATTTCACTTTAATATTCATTCCACCGAATAAAGAAAATGTAGTTTGAAAAATAAGTATATAGCAAGGAATGTTTTAGCGAATTTAAAATAGAAAAGAGATAAAAGTTGGGCCGGATGATGCCACATGAGATTGCAACGGGGACTAGCATTTACTTACTATTTGTCCAAAGAATATATGATTTTGACATTCCTTAATCTACGCTGTGTAACAATTTCATTGAATATTTTTGATACACGAACAAATGAGAGTACTGTTTCAGGTATTTGTTGAACACCCCTCGTATAAACATAAAATTTTATCAAACATGCCACCTTCGTCTAACATTATATGAAACAAATAACACGTCATTTGCTGCATTGGATACAAAATTTGAGTAAGGACCCTGCCTTATACATTTTAACACTTTCGTGATATTATACGAGGTTATATAAACTATGAAATAAAGATGATTTAACGAATCAATGGATAAGTATAATCTAAATATCATCAATGTGCAATTTTTTTCATATTCTATTTACATGAATAGAGATCGATAGATATAAGTACTGCATAAGCGTTATAAGAGAATAAAGTATGCTAAGACATATACGAACAATTCTACGACAACAACAGTAATAACAATATAAAATGCTCATCTGGAAATGGAACTATTAGAAAATTGAAAATGAAGAAAATTACTACTGCACGCTTTTAAAAAACATGGTGTTATGAGATCTGTGTTTCCTTCGATCAGATCGGAAAGAATTTTATTAGCAAAAATATTCCAGCGCACAATAAAAAGGGAAGTACAAAATGCAATAAAAATTATCAAATTGAACTCACTTTTCATAAAAAATGTATTTAATTATTTATTAGAAACTGCCTACGCTACAAGGTTGAATAACAGGTTTTGGCACATAATCTGGTTAAATCAGAATTTGAAAACAGAAAAACATACCCTAATTTCCTGATTTGATAAAGTGTAAAAACTTGAACAAAATGAAATTGTCTTAAGCCATTAGACGTTATTTGATTTTAACATCACGCGCTGTTAACTTTCCGTTTCTTTATAAGTTCTCCACTAAGGCTTTCGTACCGGCCTGTTTTTATAAGTATAGAAGTAACTCCACAGCGGAATTTGCTAAATGCTGACCGATGCTTGATAGTTAATATTAATATACAATAGTGCTCAGCTACATAGTTTGACTTAAAACACTTATAAAGTCTGCGCTTATTCCACCCTCTTCCAGAGGAGCCAATTTCTCTATTAATCCTGAGTAACCAGCAATACACTTTCTAACTGACTGACAAACGATGATGGAATGGTTTCATTTAGGTTTGCGTACAAAAGCATTTGTATTTATACAGTGAGAAAGTCCCTAATAAAAAATATCCAATTCTTACAGGAACGAAAAGCTTTTGAAAAAGCTTTGAGTGCTACCGTCTTATTGAAACTTGATTTATCCAGTGAAGCTAATTTTGCCCAATATAACGTAACGCATTTCAACTGATGAATTAACAGAGGCTTCCACCCCATATCAACTGCGACCGTGTTGCATGTCATTAGGTGTGCATTTCCCGACGCCGAGAGGGAAACGTTGTTCTCTGTTTTGGACCGCGTAAATAAATGAATAGGAGAGGTGACCTCAAATAGGGGCATTGTAACTTATCACTGTCTATACAACAGAATCATACAGTTTCGTGAACACGTAAAGTACTCCCACAATGCTTTACATTTTGCAGTTAATAGGCCCAGAGCACGTCTACCACTCCGAGCTACAGCTTTACCATAATGATATAATCCATGTGAATATGTAAGACAACACCTAAGGATATATACATGCCTACAACTTCTACATTATTATTACAACAGCTAAACATATCAGCTGTTCTTTATAAAGAACATGGACGGAAATGCACAATCTTACTTTTTGGCGCATTTACCAATAAAATTTGAAGTTCAGCTTCGGAATTAAACAATTTAACAAAACAATATCATCAGCATAAAACATTATATAAAACTTTTCTTTGCCAATGGATGCATCCATTCCAAATTATCTCAAATACATTGTAAAATCGTTGATGAAACTTGAATAGAAGGGGAGACAATATACAGCTTTGTCTTAAACCCCAGGTGACATTGAACCAATCAGTATAAGCAATCAACATAAATACATTTTACAGCATTTAACATTATTCCGAAAATACCGATGTTGGCTAATTTATCCCACAAAAAATATCCGTTAATTTTGTCATAGGCCTTTTTTAAAATCAATAAAAGCACAGAAAGTAGATTCCCTCAGGGTGTTCCGTATCTCGACAATATTTGTTAATGACAAACTATGATCTGTAGTATTTCTATCTTGGCGAAATACGTTTTGCTCATCCGAAACCATGACCATGACGATAATCGAGCATTCAAAACTGAAAATAAAGCTTATACATTGCCGGAATATATACCATTATAAACTAACGGGTTCCTTTTATCTAAAGTCGACTATTTTGGTATAGGCGAAATAATGCACTTACTTCATTATGAGGGCAGAATGCCATTGTCAAAACAAATATTAAACTAGAACTGCTTTTGAGAAAAATGCATGTCTCCCACAACTGCCTAATCATCTAGATTGGCATTTCTTTATGTATCTGAGTCAACCATGCACCAAGACCTGTATCACTGGCATCAGTATTTTCGGTAATTCAAGGGCCATAGTTCCGAAGTGCCTAGGCCGATTTGGCTAGTTATCGAACTTGACCGAGGACTTATTGGCAAACACATTTTGTTCAAGTTTGGTGAAGACTGGATGAGAAATGTCCGACTTAGAGTGCGGACAAAATTTGTGACAGACAGACACATGGACCGACAGACACACATACGCACGCACGCCACACGCACGCACGCACACACACACACACGCACACACACAGGAGTAAATCAGTATGTCTCCAAACACAGTTGTGTGACATGCAAGAAAGAAACAGCAATATCATTATTGAGTTCTATGGTCATTAAAACTGACAGAATTGTCATTAGTAATAATATTTACATTTACATTTTCAGGTTGTGACTGTCTTACCGTTTGGAACAAAGAGCCGAAATCATACTTCCATTTAGATGAAACATTACATTACATTCATCTGAAAGCTGGCCTTGTAATTTATACCAGTAGAAACGCTTAGCCCTTTGTACCTCACGGCAAATCTGCTTCCGGCAACTTACAAAGTTCGATTTGAGTCTAATGTTATCACCCCTATCATTACAAGTTAACCAAACATTTTCCGTTTTACATAGATTCGACCAAAGATTTAACAATTTATCAGACCACTAGGGTTTTCCTGGCCGATGCTTTCTACTACAAGCACCAAGCATTACCTCTTTGTGTGGTAGACTATTTAACATGGCTGTGACTAAATACAGAGTTGGTGCGCCCGTGATATATTACAGACTCCGGTATATACCGGATTAACTAAATTTGAACAAAAATACCTTAAATGTATATATTTTGTAACCATGGTGATTCTAACCCTAACCTTTAGTCAATATATTATGCACATTATACACTAAATGCATGCGGACATGCAAAAAAATGAGTATTTCTGCCGTGCGTTCCATTTGATAATATTTCCGCGCATGCGCCGAACGGCTGCACCAACCCTGCAATGAGAAACATTCAATAACATACAGTGCTTTCCAATATTGCACCAGTCTGAATAAACATCATCATTATCCGACTGCTTACGTAGACTACATTCGAGTTTTGAAATGGTATCATTTACGATATCTAGAACTCCAGGTTCATATAAAATGTTATCGGGAACATATTTACAATCATACTTGGTAAATATTCAGAATATTTGTTTTATCCGATATTACTTTGACTATTGATAACCAATACATCATCAATGTGTAACTCCCAAGTAAGAAAAGAGAGATCTGGCATAGAGGAAGGTACAAAACATCCCAAACTCCCTGTCCTAATAAAAAGAACAGACACTCGTACAACTGATTTTTTTTTTCAAAATCGGGCAAAGTGCCATTCCTAACAAAACAGTAGTCAACAACTGCTTTACCTTTGGTAGATATAGATGTAAAATCATTGGTTATATTGCAACGACCATTTAAATCTGTTACTATTACAATTTCTTAATATTTATTGACATTAAAATCAAGTACCTCCCGGTCAATAACATCATCAACACCACGTATAAAATAATCATTATCCTACACCTGCTGTTAAAATCACCGCAGATATATACCACGCCATTATCTTTGTCTTAGTATATCATAGAAAGGATTGACCCAAACAACTAATTAACATAAAACTTTCTAGACCTATTTTCCGGTGGTAAGTAGCCAACACATGATAAAAATATTAAAATTACTGGTTTTATGTCACAACTGAAGCAATAAAATACCTTCACAAGAGTTATCTAAAATAGTTACATCAAAATCAACAAGTATAGAATTACGAATGAAAAATCCGACACCACCGGAAGCCGTCCTCGCATTTTTGTGTAGACGCTGTCTGTTGTGACCATACCATGAATACCCCTCTAGCTGAAGAATATTTTCGCCCGTAAGATGAGTTTCTGCAATTCCTAAAATTTCAATGTCAGGTGATAAAATACAGGACGATCTTAAAGTATGGTTATCAGAGTTTATATCGGCTTTCCATCCAGGGACGTTACAAAACCCGGAACCGAACTAACTACGACCGCGACTGTAGCACCGGGAGTTACCATCATTGTAATGTCTTCTCGAGCATCGCCGTGTTTCATCGTGATCAAAATGAATTGCCCCTCATGCGATCTGCATCCCTTTGAACAGACCGACCGGTAGTTCCGCTGCATTTACAATTTACATGAGCTCCTCCACGATATCCAATAGAATATCTATTTGACTTATCAGGAGAAGAGCCATGGTCTTCGTGACCAAACATAACACGAGAGCGTTTCAATCACATATTTCGTAATAAGCCATGCTTTCTGTTCTTTTTTTGTTATTCAGATATAAAGTATGTAATGTCTAAAGGTATCGCTAATTTGGACCATGGTAAATTGGTCGTTTAATAATAGAATAATCATCACTGGTCTTGGCTGCAGATAGGTATATCTTGTTCAAAAGTAATTATTTGGGCGGTTACTAGACTCCATACTGTATTTTACAATTTATAGAATGAATAAAACAAAATGAAATTCTTTGTAGCCTCGTTCTTATTGTAGCCTATTTAAGGTATTAGATCACTAATAGAGAACCTCCTTTTTGAAGAGTATTCAATTCCTACCATAAACCTACGTTATCTGCAATTTTTATGGGGGCGTAGGTTCAAGCCCTACTATGACCAATTTTTTTTCTCCTTATTTTCCTTTTTTCTAGTAAGTTTTTACTTCTTTCAAGACTTATTATTGATTTCTTGTACAAAAATGGAAAACGATGAATCTTATAAGCGATTTCTTGGTGTTCAAAATGAATTTACTACTTAAACAGAAGGGGTAGAGTTACACATCTTTAAAAATATTGAGTTACACGCGGTGAAAGCTCTCTATTTTGCTTTCACTCTTAGATTATATAATGTGGAAGAAATTTAGGTTGGTTTTACGTCTGCCCTAAGGTTATTTTTAAATGTAGTAAGCAAAATTCAAAACAGAAACACAACATTCGACCTTATTTTTTCAATGTTGAAGTCTCATTAAATCCGTTTACTTGAGGCACCATAGAAAAAATGATATTGACATTTTTATTTTGTGTTTTATAATTGTTTACCAATAGTTTGATGTTTCTTTTATTAAAATTAATGGTAAAATGAGTTATCTGCAAACGTTTTGGATAGTGGCTATCACTTTAAATTTGTCTCTACTTGAGCTTGAGAAGATACCATAAGTTATACAAAATTTATAAAAAATGGCACGGTAAAAGTTGTTTAAAAATTGCAAAATTGTGCAAAATACGGTTACCTTTCAGAATATACCAAGCAAAGGCCATTTTGTAAACATTACTATTAGTGCTCAAATACCTTAACTTTTACCCTGCTAAATTTCTAAAATGAACTGATCTATCATTCATTTTGGGCAGTACCAATTATCATTTGAAGGGGTGTTCAATGAAAATGTACTGACTGAATAGCGAACAGTGCAGACCATGATCAGACTGCACTAAACATTGTCAATGTCAGCCACTCTTCCGTTTTACCTGTTGTTAGGAATCAGTTAAAATGTCCACCTCGATTACTCGGAAGAATTATGATTAATTGTAAATTAATCTATATCAGTTATGGCAAAAATTGCCCAAACATCTGGATTTTGAAGATAACAACATTGATAAAGGTCGATTTTTCAAAATTCAAGTCAACTCATTTATGTTTATGTTTTATGAAACCTTATATTTAGTTAATCTGGGAGCATCGTTCAGATTTTGTCGACGATTACTATTGGATAATTATTCAAGTTCATCTACGCTTTGGTTAAACAGAAAAATCACTATTATAAGTAACATTTTATAATGTGTTGCAATCAAAGTAAAACACTTTCATTCCTTTTTTTATTCTTGCACCCTTTAGGTTGCATTGTTATTGACAATTTTATCAGTTAGATCTTATACATCGCAAAATATAGAACTGTGTGTCGCCAAGTCAAATAACTGTTTGGCTGAATACGTTTTGTTTGAAAAATAAGAAAATGTAAGCGAATGTAGTACAATTTTACATGTTTTTTCCAGCTTCAAAGGTGACTAAAAAGTAACTATAAAATACGTATAAATATACGTATTATTAAATTTCTGAAACAGGAAACATATAAATCATGTAAACATCTATGGCAAGACAACTCACATTTATATTATTTTCCCTTAGAATTTTCACGATATTACTTCCTTTCATCCGTATTTCACATAGTATAACACATTAAATTATTAAATAAACTGAACTTAAAAGCTTATTGTACAAGACGCCTTTAAAGAATGTTTAATACAAATGGTCGGTCACTATTTATAGAACAGATTTTAGCCGTGCAGTGCTGGTATAATTTAACTTATATACACTTCAAAAGTTATTTGAAATATTTAATCATCTAGTCTATTCTTCTTTAACTCTTAGCCTGCTGCAGGCGAATTTAAATCGGCGTCTGATCAGGTTCCAAGCTGTTTGCTACTCTGACAATATTTCTTCCAATTTTGGAGCAAATTGAATGAACTTTACTATTTTAGCAGATGACATTTCCAGCAGACGACAATTTATTTAGCATGCTAAGGGTTAACCAGATATTTGACTTTGTATTATTCGTCCTGTAACGTGGCAACAGGAGTTCCCGATCGCCCTCGCCTGAAAACATGTAAATAGTATCCAATCATAAATATGAGAAGAATTTTCACTTTGGGCACTACTCTTTGACACCTGTCTATTATTTTGTCCAAACTTATTTTAATTTTGTTTGTTTTCGAAAAAAGACTTCGGAATATTATTCGAATTAAACTTAAAAAGTTTTTCCCTGTGTAAGCTACTATCTTTAAAATACTTGAAATCTATTAGCGTAGGAATACGATTTGAAGTGACCCCTTTTCACAAACTATGTCTATCAAGTTTTTAAGTTTTTTTCTCTACAAAATATGTACATTGTTTTTCCTTTTATGTTTGACAGGATATGTCGATAAACGTGGACACTAGCCAAACTATTTATTTGTCTTTGACCCTCTGTCGTTATATTTAATTTATATAACAGAGATATTGTTTTTTGGCAATATATATATATATATACCCCCATTTCCAGACCACCAGACGAGGATGCTATTGTTGACCGATCTCGCATATTGGTACCAGCAATTGATATCTCTTGTCTAGGAGCAACTATCTTTGATATATTTATGCACTGATATATTAAAAAGAACATGAGTAACACTTTTTTTTTTTATAAATCTTGATAATATGTCATCTTCGTTGATGTGTATATACATGCATCCTCGACGCCCTTTCGTCTGACAATAACTGACAAAATAACAGGTTTGTTACGCATCATTATGTGGAAATAAATTAGATTATGGAAAGAAAAGTAAGGAATGGAAAGTGTCCAAAATAATATAATGTATGCTATTGAAAAGGCGATTTACTTCTCAATTATTCAATTCATATATGACTATGGACAACGATATATTTTCCTTTGAAAAACGAAACGAGATGCTTAAAACAGTTTCCATATTTTCATCGTTTGAATAACTCACGCCCCCAGAAGTAAAACTTAATTGTAATGTTGAATGAATAGAAGGTGGCATGGCGACTGTTTGTACGGAGAAAAATAATACTATTCTCCCAAGTGTTTTATATTAATTTTACTTGTTATTATTGTGAACGTGTGTGAGATATCGCACTATGATATACTATATCTGGTATAAACGTTATTGTCTCGCGCTGTGTCCTTTATTTTTGACAGAAACCTTACTACAAGATGTTTAAATATCTGTAAACATTTGCATGACTTTATAATGCAGGTAAAAGATAAAAAAAAATAATGAAATGAAAAGCATATACCAAGTTTTGAAATAGCTATTTTGTTTCTCTTGAATTCATAAATAGCTTTTATTGTACGGAAGCTTAGAAGGGCCTTCAGTTGTGAGAAAATGTTTTCACAAGTACAGAAAACTAAGACGAGATGTCTAAAACTTTATGGTTTTCTCGCATTAAAATGCTCGCACTCTAGTATATTTTTCCATCAACACGATTTAAATTTAGTTGCAAAACAAAAATCTTTTGTCATTTCGTATATTGTTATATCGACAATTAGCTCTGAGTAAATATGTTGGAATAATTTTTATGAGATGGCTAGATATGTTTTGGTGATGACGTCTTAAATATTTCACGATGCCGAAAAAAAAAACTTTTTGCATTTCGCGTATTTTTGTCGACATTATTTTTGGAAGTGGCATCTCAAATACTTCTTTGAAATTAACTGCGAAGACATTATACGGTACATGACCACGTGCATAAGACTGTTTTCTCAGAATGTATGTTTTAGCTGCCTCTCAACAAAGTGTACTACATCAATTAGTTTCAGAGAATAGATAGGGTTCTTACAATCATCCATTTGTCTGCATCTACGCCGGCTTCCTTATTTGTATAAGTTTTTATCTATCTTACTCGATCCGGCCCTTCTGCAAACACACCTTGCTTAAAGTTTTAATGTACTTACTTTTTTATCTCTGTAATTACTTGATGGAATAATTCAACCATAAAATAGTTATTTCTCATCATCACCCACATCATATGGCACAAAGGTCATATCTCTCGCACCAATAGTTCATGAATTACCCCCCTTTTTACTCAGAATTTCAGTTTAAAGTTTTTTTGTGCACTTTCTCTCTATCTAAATTATAATAAAAACGATCTGATTCAAACTTAAAACAATTGTTCCACATCACCCATTTCATATTCACCCACATCATATGACACAAGGTCAATAACTCTGGCACACATTTTTCGTGAAACATGCCCGCTTTTTACTAAGGATTTTTGGTTGATTTTGATGCATTTCCATCGTATCTTTGTTATTATAGAAAGAGTTTGATTAAAAACACTAACAACAATTGTTCCACATCATTATCCACATCATTTAACACAACGGCCATAACACTTGCGCCACTATGATGATTTATGAATGATCTACCTTTATACTTAAAATTTCAGGTTAAAGTTTTGATGCACTGTCATTCTATCTCTGTTAGTACCAAACGTATTTGATTCAAACTTAAAATAGTTGATTCACATCATCACCAACATCATATGACATAAGGGCCATAACCATTTCACCAATATTTCATAAATTATGCCCCCTTTTTGTTTAGAACTTTAGTTTAATTTTAAAGCTTTTTCATCATATCTCTATTGTTACTAAATGGATTTGATTCAAACTTAAAATGGTTGTTCCACATCATCACCTACATCATATGTCATAAGGTCAATAGCATTTACACCAGTATATAATGAGTTATGCCCCCTTTTTACTTAGAATTTCAGGTTAAAGTTGTGATGCACATTTGCTCTATCTCAGTGATTCAAACTTAAAGTAGTTATTCCACATTATTAGTCACATGATATGAAACATGGGGCATTACTCTTGCAGAAATATTCCAAGAATTATGTCCCTTTTATACTTATCTAATGTTTTGATACACTATCTCTATATCTTTTATTACTAAATACATTTGACACAAGCTTAAGCTTCATCCGGATTAGAGTCATTAAACACTCCAGTGACAGCTCCAGCTTCCTCAAATGTGCTCAATGTCACTATCCAGCATCGAAATTGGCAAGAGCGCTGTCTCCTGTGACGGCTCTTTTTTTATAATATGTTAATTATAATAATCAGGTCAAAGATTTTTCAGGATTGGTTTAATGAAAATCGAGACTTTGGGCTTTACAGTGTAGATTTCCATGCTTCCAATTTTTGACTGAATCCTTTGCCTATAATTTAGTAACAGTGACCTTGACCCAAGGTACCAAATTCCACTCAAATATACGTAGCTCTTTTTTAAGGCTACACAGCTAGCAGATTTGGTTCGCTTATCTCATTTTTGTGAGAAAACAAGTTTTCTATATTTAGTAACGGTGACATTGTCATTGACCTCAGTGATCAGAACGCGTACCTCAGTCAAGAAAATTTGATATGTACAAAACTTGGTTGCAACATACGGGCACTATTCTGATGCAGTGCCGCATTCACCAATGGCAGTTAAAATTATTACCACGTTTTATTGAAATACCCCTTACAATGTTTTAGATATGGTTCTGTGGATAGAAAGACAATAAAACTCTACATAAGTAATATATGTATATAAGTACAAGGGGCATTAACTCGTTTCATCTGACTGAAACTTGCATGATCGCATTTCCTTACCTCAGTTTACATTGCTACCATGTTTCATAAAAATAGTCTAAACCATATCTTAGGTACGGCTTTGGACGGACGGAAATTGGAATAAAAACACTAAATTTGTACTATATATAGATGTACTAAGGGCGATAAACATTGTCTTTCACAGACAATCTGAATGAAACTTGCAAGGTGGCATTTCCTTCTAGCAATTAACATTTCTACCGTATTTTATTTTAAATACTCCAAACAGTGACATGTCTCTGATAAGGCTCCAACCGGACTGAAACACGGACGACGGACGGACGGACAACGCAATTTATCCATACCCCTGTGGAAAGGATAAAAAGCAAATGTAATATTAAGGTATAGAGACACTCAATATGGAACGTGTGACTTATTTTGAAAGATGAATAGGAAACCATGTCGATAAAAAATGTACGAAATGTTAGAAGTGTTTTTCATTGCAATAAGCTGAAGTCGAGATGTTAGAAATAAATTACTCCAGTGCGAGTATTTTTGGCGAGAAAGGCAAATATCTTATCAATATCGCGCAAAGATTTTTCCGCAATGTAATTAAGTACAACTTCTCGACAATAATAATACGAAAAATAAAATCTTTCTGTCTTTGTACGAAGATTCAAATCAAGTTGTTTGAAAAGTTCGAACCAATGCGGAAATTTCAACGCGAAAAAACCTTAAAGTTTTAGGGATCTCGCCTTAATTTTCGGCACTTGTGAAAACATTTTCTCACAACAGAAGGCCCTTCTAAGCTTCCGTATTTATTGTGTGCTTTGGGCTGAAGACTAAATTTTCAGTATAATATATTATTGAACATTGTGTATTTATTTCTGTTTTTTGCGTAAACCGGGATAAACATTGTAGTTGCATTTTGTCATTACTCGATTTGAATAACATACTTTGACGAGAATTTCATAACGTTATATGCTGTAGTTGATAAAATGAAGTGGATTTTTAGGTAGTCTGCGTCATTGGAACGTCATAAGACATCTGACGTTATTTTCGTTTACGCGCGTCTGTTTCCAAATTAATAAGAGAACTCAATACATCTGATCTAGGAGTTAGGCAATTTTCACGCGCTACGCGCTTGTGAAAATATGAAAATTATCCCACTTTTTGATTAAATATACCGAATATTCGCGAAAACCAAATAAATATCCTCTACATCGTGTTTAAATTGATTCAATAGTGACAACCGAGCTGTATGCAAAAGGTAACTTGACGATATGTGCAGCCAGATTGTGTATTTGGTTTCATTTACTGAAACGTTACGTTTCTGTTAACTCCACTGACGGCTAACATGGAGCCGAAAGAAAGAAAGAAAACTTTAACATGTTTGGGGGTGTTGCCCAAAGTGTCTGTGAGGTGGGTTAGAGAGGTATTATATAAATAATTGCATCAGTCATGCAATAAGTGCTGCATAGTTATATTATAAAGACAAAAAACACTATCACGGTAAATTTAGGGATATACACTTCTTCTAACGCTCCTTCGATACTTTTGGCACTCTCTTTGATAATACAAATTTTTATGAAATTTAGATGTAAGTCAAAGCAAAATTAAATTTGATTAAGATATGACAGGATAAAGATTTTTTTTCAGGATTCTCCTCCTTTACAAATAAACATTTTAATTCTGAATGTGCAAAATGCTCTGAAGAGTGGTCAGTTCTGAAGTGTGTTCACCCTATACTAAAACCCTCATAGACCAGATAGAGGTTGTCCAGAGACGGGCAGCTCGTTAGATTAAGGCCGACTACCGTCAAACATCCAGTGTCACAGACATGTTGCAATCCCTCAAACTTCGTCGCCATGATCTCCGACGTATTGATAGTAGACTTTTCCTTATGTACAAAGTCCAAAATGAATAAGTTCTTTGTTCCCTTCACTCGCCAAACACGTCCCTTCCATTCCCTCAGTTACAAGATATTCACAGCAACTATATATTACTTAAACTATTCTTTCATCCCCAGAACAGTATATCACTGGAATTATCTCCCACCTGCTGTTGTCCACCTCCCAACCTCTGAGCAGTTCAATGCAGTCATTTGCTGTATTGATCATGTCTCACCTTAAACTGCCTGATAGCTGCTTTTATACTTTTAGTTTAAACTAATTTGTTTTAGCTCGATTGTGATGAAAGCTTCAAGCTTGTGATGAAAGCTTCAAGCTTATTGGAACCACTCTCGAGTCCGTTTCCTGGAAAACCAGTTCTGGTGTCATATGAGAAGTCATGGTCGTGACCCCAGTGGGGCTCGAACCCACGACCCCGGGATTGAGCGGCCGACACCTTATCCACTAGACCACCGCTCCCCTTTTATACTTTTAACCAAGCTATTCTTCCTTGCTTTTAACTATCTTTTTACCTTTCAGTCTATTAATATTTTTTGTGGTTTGACGCGCTAGATGTCTACGTCCCCGTGAGGGGTTTGACATTAACGGAAGATAGGAAGATAGAAATGTTATTTAAGTATTCTGAAAGATATTGCGAAAATATTGCGAAAAATATTGAGGACATTGTTTTCCAACAGTTTACAAGTATCGAATACAACAAAGAACATTTAAATTAGAAAGTATGTTTGTAAACTTATAATTTAAAACAGGTTTCAGTTCTTGTTGACTATAATAAAGTTAATCTACAACAGTACTATTAGCATTATTAGCCCTAATAGATATATTGAGATACACGTTTAAAGTTTAATCTTTAACTTTGACTATTCACTGTGACTAACATATCTCATACTGACTGGACTCTTTAATTAAAACAAAACAAAAAAGCGCAGTACAACATTTCAAAGAGTTCATGCAGAATAAAACAATATTCGTCTAAACTCCAAACGTTCATAAAATTATCTTGTCTTTTTTCATCAGACCAGTTTTAGAACGTAAATCTGAGAAAACATAACTAAATGATTAAAACCTTTATATAATACAAGTTTTCATCTGAACTGACACTTTGCCATCCCCTTTTTGAGGTTCATCAAAAACGTAACGCAGAAGTTGAGCCTTGGGCTTGTTTTCACTTAGAGAAACATTAGACCTTAAAAGTACATGTAATCCTAACCTTTTCAGCATTCTTCTCCGCACTTGCACTCAGTGTTGTTATATTTTCTAGTGGTTTGGGATCACTGAGTCCATTTAATATATGTGTATAATAGAGTCCCGCTTAAGTTGGTGCAGGGGGAGGGATGCATAACTGGTTTTGTACATTTTATTTCATGTCATGAACAGACTCAGCCAAACCGATTCTTCTTTGATGCTATCTATGCTTCTAGAGAATATTTTATATTACACATGTAGATTATACTTGCTATCTGAAACAATAAGCAGGTGTAAAACTACCATATAGCTCCACCGTGACGCTTAATTTCATTTCCTTATGCAATTCGTAATTGAAACTAAAATGCCTTTTTCCTAATGTTAAATCTACAGAAATTGGTTTAAGTAATTACAAATTTGCTGTGATATTTTCAATGATATGCAATGTAAAAAGTAAATATTATCGATAACTGAGAAAATTGATCCTCTTAGAATACCATGTACATTGTACGGTGTGTGTGTTCGGGTTTAACGTCTTTTTCAACAATTTTTCAGTCATATAAACGACGGTGTCTACTTGTAGCAGTGAGCACAATGCCCAATTTTATAGTGCTGCCTCACTGGAATATCACGCCGTAGTCACGTGACATGATACCCCACCCAGTCACATTATACTGACATAGGACTGACCAGTCCTAGCACTATCCTCTTAATGCTGAGCGCCAAGCGAGGAAGCTACTAGTACCATTTTTACGTCTTTGGTATGACGCGGCCGGGGATCGAACCCACGACCTCCCGCACTCGAAGCGGACGCTCTACCACTAGGCTACCGAGGCGGTGTGCATTGTATGAATCAACTTTATGAATTTATTGCTTTCCACCATTCTGTTGTATTTGGATAAGAGGATTCTAAAATAGTTCCATATATGGCCATTAGAAATCTGAGAAAGGCTTTTATAATAATTGCTTATGTGCAATACTATTAATTTGTACCTGTTAGCACTATGGTATATAATTATTACTGCAACACAACACTCAATATACCTATCAAATATTTATGACAGCTTTTATCCGTTTGAGAACAGTACACTGTCTTTCTATATAATGAGTCTGCTGTTTGTATGCTTTTAGACTACTTCATAATACTGACTGAAGCTTAAGTACCACACTGACGATGGAAAGAAAAAATGCAGCCTTTCAGTTGATAATATGTGATAACTAATCAAAGCCTACATGCGTTTCGACAATGACAATTTTGTGGATATCCATCTAGCTTTTATCAGACTTACCAGAATGTAATTTAGGCAGTTTTTATAACAAAAAGTAATAAACAATACCCGTGTAGTAAAATATGTTAGAAAAATCTCTAAAGCGTTAGACATGCTAGCGGACGTGAGAGGTGTTACATATTTCATTACCTCTCAAGAATATACTCAGTAAAACCGGGTCTGCTATTATTCTGCTTGGTTGCATTCTTTGCTTCATATGGATCTTTTTACAGATTTTATTAATCATTACAACAGCAATTTTAAGTGCCGTGTGGCGGCTGTAAAAAGTCTCCGCGTACTTGGATTCAGTGTTGTTACATTTTCTGGTCTTTGGGATCATGGGGTCCACTCAGTTGATGTGTAATAGAGTTACGCTTAAGCCGGTGATAGGGGCGTGAGAGGTGTTGCATATTTCATTACCTTTCATGAACAGACTCAATAAAACCGAGTCTGCTATTATTCTGCTTGGTTGCTTCCAAAGGATTTTATTTTGTAATAGGAATGCGATAGAAAATAGAATCACTTAGGTTGTTTTGTCATACTAATAAAGTATCAACTTAAAATATAGGACTGATGATAACTTAAGTTGCTTTGAAATTTTGAGACATGTGTTGTTTAAACTAAGTATCGATTGTGTACTAATTGCATTTTGTTTATTAAGTAGATAATTATTTTGATTATTCGATACAACCATACATTTTGCATGTCATAAAAAATACAAATAAACTTGAAGCATTAACGTTTCATTTTCTTTAGGTAAATTTCTGGACTTTTGGGATCATGGAGATCATTCAATTTTATTATGTCAGAATTCCACTTAAGAGCAAGTGAACTGTAGGAGAGGTGTGATATCTGTTCAACAACCAATTGGTTCAATGCAGGAGGAAATAGGTCAAGTTATACAGGCCACAAATAGCCAGACATCGCTAATGAAGACATTAGTTTACAAATCTATCGATGTGGAAGACAAATCTAGGGGAAATAATTTGATCTTTAGAGTTTTTTTGGAAAATAGTGAGGAAGACTGTAGTAGCATTATTCTTGAATTTCTTGACAACAGACTGGATATTGTGCCAAATGAAGTGTGTATCAATCGTGCACATAGACTTGGAGTGAAACGACAAAGGACGGATAATAAACCAATTATTGTCAATTTCCGTGGTTTTTATGATGTTGTACTTATCATGAATAAAGTAAGCATGATTAAAACAGTACCAGGAATATCTATAGACTTTGACTGTCCCAAGGAAATTCAAGAAGCACGTATATGGCCAAAGTAAAAGGAAAATAGACAGAAATATACAAAGTCAAAAGTAAAAATAGTAATCCCGCAAAATTGATTATTGATAGCCGTTTAGTTCATGATGAATTTCGTTTTTGTATAAATGAAAATAACTGTCGGTAAGTCAGTCATTTAAAGTTTATTTCATTATTTTTATCTTATATGTGTTTAGAAGAAATTTATCCATGCTATTCGTCTTGCATTTTCGTTTCGGTAAGATTGATAAATCTACGGATATAGTATATTGGTGTTAAAATAATAAGCCTTTCTTACGTTTCGTTTCGGTAAGATCGGTAGCTTAGCCACATTCAGTGTTGTTTTTATATATCTATTTATGTTAATGTGTTTACCGTTTGACAATATAAATGTAACTCAATTGCATAACTTTCAATCACAATTTTCCTTCAAGAAATGCAGGTTTTAAAGATGTATAATTCCTAAAAATCTGTTGACATTCTTTCCTTTTCAAAAGAATGTGTCTACCATATCTGTATTATAGATAGTTTGATGTAATAAACAGAAACATTGTAACATAATTTAAAACATTAATGCTAAATGAAAAATTCGTAAAAATTATTTGTCAAACCTTCTTCAAATTTAAACATATATGTTTTCACTGTTCGTCATATATTTGTGTATACTTTTTATGCCACGATGGGCTGATAGCCTTATGGATTAAATTAATAAACTCTGTAATCAATGTAAGGATCTAACTCATATATGTAGTTTGTATGTCGTCATTAACGGCACGAAGGTCATGTGCTATGGGGTTGCCAACTGGATTTGGCAAGCACGTGTAAAATCACAAGATGGCCTGTCCGGTGTGTAAGAATTTATCCATCCATGCTTAATAAAATGTCTAAGTTGTTGACAACCCTATTCTGAGGACATCTTTAATTATGTTATGTCTGTTATATCAATTGTACCCATACTCTAAAAGGTCCAGGGCGAAATTCTGCTTATTGTATCTGTATGACAGAATTC
The DNA here is from genome assembly GCF_021730395.1 of Mercenaria mercenaria. NCBI lineage: Eukaryota > Metazoa > Mollusca > Bivalvia > Venerida > Veneridae > Mercenaria > Mercenaria mercenaria. The sequence continues at coordinate 39,733,692 of NC_069370.1, forward strand.
TATTTAGGCCGCTTTGGGTTTGGCAAGTTTCAATCATTACCTCACTAGACTCAGTCATGTCGAGTCTGCTATTATTTTGACTGGATGTTTGTTTGTTTTGGGTTTAACGCCGTTTTTCAACAGTATTTCAGTCATGTAACGAGGGGCAGTTAACCTAACCAGTGTTCCTGGATTCTGTACCACAGTACAAACCTGTTCTCCTGAATTCTTTACCTCCATGATGAGTTCTTCACTTCGAAAGGATCTCATTTAAGATTTTATTACGTTTTTGGTTTGTGAATTTCAAGAAAAATATTGTTCCGATAGTCTTGATACAGTCTGCTACCATTGATCTTTTATGTGTTTATCATAATTTTTGTAAGTTATGCAATAACCATTTTGTTAGGCTACATTAACTCCATTCCTATTAACAAACAGAGCTGTTTAGATCTCTTAAAGGTGGTCAATCACATTTAAACAACATTTATTGACATTTTTTACTTTTTGTATATTCTGGTAGAGAATTATTTAAGGAACAAAAAGACCGATTACATAGAGTTAGATTCCTATTTGAAATGTATATTTTATTATTTTTATAAAATTTTGTAATTACTCCCCTTTAATATGAAAGTATATAAAAAGCTGGGTATTTCTTTTTAGTTCGATACAATGTCTAGTTTTACATTTGCATTTGATAGACATACCAACTATTGAACAATCTGAACCAAAATGCAAGTTTAAAAGCTGTGTGTAGCTTCTGAATTCATTTATTTCCAATCTATCTTGGTTGCGCAACCAAGATAGGCAAAGGGAGGTAATAATAATTTTTCAAACTTGCGTTTCTAATGAATTCCATCTAAATACATAATTTTTAATGCAAATATTTTACAAATATATTACAATATGTCTAATATTTATACATTTCCTTAGGCAAAGTATGTTTATCAAATTTGTACTTATGATAAAATAACTCTATCTTGGTTGGGCAACAAGGATAGGAAAATGAAATTTTAAAAATACCTCCAGTGAAAATCTAATTTGTATTAAGTGTTAAGTGAACATAAATGAGTGTAAATGATCAGATGCTAAAGTTTCGAACAAATCCGTCACATGGCCAAAATCTGATTATCCACCTTTAAATGCATGAAAATTATTAACATCATGGAAACACAATGGAACCCCCTCCAAAACACTCCAACATACCGAGTATTTTAGACTGAACATTATCCACTCCTCCGATTTAGTTTAGTGTTGGACACAAGTTAGACCGTCACAGGTTTCTATTGCTTCAAGGATTTTAGGTGATCCAAATTTTATTTCATTTCATGGAACCAGTATTACCTGTTCTTGGGAATCAGTAATAAGCTTAATCGTAGATTAATCTATATCAGTTAAGGCCAAAATTGTCCAAACATCCGGATTTTGAAGATGAATACAATGATATTAAAGGGCAATTTTCCAAATTGCAAGTCTACTCAACTAAGATGCACATGGCAATAGTTATGAAACCTTATATTTAGTTAATTTGGGAACATGGTTCAGATATCGTCCGCGATTACTATCGGGCAACTATTCAAGTTCATCGACGCCGTGGTAAATCTGAAAAATCACTGTTATTATCAACATTTTATAATGTGTTGCAAACAAAATAAAACACAAGTTATCTGTTCATTTCTTTTTATTCTTGCACCTTTAGGTTTAATTGTTGTAAACATCGTTATCACTTAGAACTATTATATCGCAAAATATAGAACTGAGTGTTGCCAAAAAGTCTAAAAACAAAAATCTGACAGAATGACGTTTTTGTTTGGAAAATATTGTAAGGTCGTGAACGTCACAATGTTTTCTGCTTTTTTTTTCCAAACATCAATTTTAGTTAACAGTAAATATGAAATACTTATTATTTAATTTGTGAAAATGAAAACATGTTATAAATCATGTAATTATTTATAGCAATACAATCCACATTAAAATTATTTTCCCCGGAAATTTTCAGGATATTACTTTCTTTCAAACGTATTTTACACTGTACAACTCGTTAAAGCATCAAATAAACGGAAGTTAATTCATTGTACGAAATGTCTTTAACGAATGTTTACTTCAAATATTCGATCACTATTTATAGAACAGATTTAGCAGTGCACTGCTAGTATAATTTAACTTATATACATTTCAAAATTTATTTGAAATATTTAATCATCCAGTCCGTTGCTCTTGAACCAGATATTTGATTTTGTATCATTCGTCCTGTAACGTGGCAACTGAAGTCCCGGATCGGCCGCGCCTGAAAATATAAAAAAGGATTTTATCATAAATGTGACAAGAATTTTCACTGTAGGCACTGTTCCCTCGATTATTTTTTAAAACGACTTCGGAATATCATCCAAGTTAAACGTACAAAGATTTTTCCCCTGTGTAAATAGCTATTTTTGAAATAATTGGCGAAGGAATACGGTTTGAAGTAACCTTTTTTCGCGAAATGTCTTACAAGCAAGTTTTTCTACAAAACATGTACATCTGTGTTCCAGTATATTTAGATCTTTTCATGTTTGTCAAAATATGTCAATAAACGCGAATATTAGCCAAAGAAATATTTTATTTGCCTCGGACCATCCGCGTTTATATTTGATTTATATACCAGAAAATTGCATTTTTGGCAATATATGTACTCCCCTTTCTAGACCTCCAGACTAGGATACTATTGTTGAGCGATCTCAGATAGCATATTGGTAACAAAAAATTGATATCAACTATCTTTGATATACTTATGTACTAATATATTGAAAGGACCACTTGTATGAGCTTTACTCATGTTATAAACATTGTTGATATATATCATCTTCCTTGACGTGTATTCATATGCATACATTCGTCTGACAATAACTGGCAAAATAGCAGCCTTGCTATGCATCATATGCGGTGGAAATAAATTAGGAAATGGAAAGAAAAGGCAGAATGGAAAGTGTCCAAAATATGATTCGTGGTTTTGGAAAGGCGAACTACTTTTTCAATCAATCAAATCAAATATGACCATGGACAATGATATGTATGCTTAAAGCAGCTTCCGTATTTTCATTGATTGAATTAATTCATGTTCCCCAAAAGTAATGTTAAATGAATAGAAGGTGGTATTGTGACTTTTTTTACGGAGTAAAATAATACTGTTCTCCCAAGTATTATATTTTTACATGTAATTAGTGTGATAGTGTTTGAGATATCGCTGTATGATATATTATATCTGTAATAAACGTGCCTCTTGGGAAAATTATCCCGCGCTGCATCCTTTATACTACACATAAACCTCAGGACAAGGTGTTTAAATATCTATAAATATTTGCATCAGTTAATGATGCAGATAAAAGAATTTTTGAAATAACTATATTGGTTCTCTCAAATTCATGAACAGCTTTTATTGTGTGCTTTTGGGCTGAAGACTAAAGTTTCAGTATGATATAACTCATTGCCGATCTAATTGAAGATTGTGTATTTAATTCTTTTTTTACGTAAAACGGGATGAAATTTGTAGTCGCATTTTGTCATTACTCGATTTGAATAACATTCTTCAGCGAGAATTTCATAACGTTATGCTGAAGTGGACTTTAAGGTAGTCTGCGTCATTGGAACCTTATAAAACGTCTGACGTTATGAAGGGATAACGCATGTTTTTCGTGTTATAACGTCTGCAGAATCCCGAGGGATTGGTAGGCCCGTAGGGCGAGTGTACCAACGTATCCCGAGGGATTCTGAAGATGTTATAACACGAAATGAACATGCGCTAACGCTTTTCTAGCATAAAACGCAAGAAAAAAAACACTGATAAATGAATACATGTACATTCTACCTCAACGTCATTAAATTTCCATAAAATGCGTGGGGATATCTGAGTTGTTTTTTCATGTTGACGTCATTTCCATTTGAATTATCCGTTTTAGGGTCGTAATACGTTTATGCTTTGCCAAGGAACGCGCATATATAAAAAGGTGTTATAACAGCACGTGAGCGCGAGAATCTCTCTGTTGACACACGTTTTCTCTCTTGTTGAAAACACCCCCGAAAAGTGACAAGAACAGCAGTTTCATGCTAGAATTTTCGTTTACGCGCTATGCGCTTGTGAAAATATGAAAATTATTCCACGTTTCGATTAAACATACCGAATATTCGCGAAAAACAAAAAAATATCCTCTACATATTGCTTAAATTGCTTAAATGGTGACACTTCTGAACTGTATGCAAAATATAACTTGACGATATGTGCAGCCAGATTGTGTATTTGGTTTCATTTACTGAAACGTTACTTTTCCATAACTCCGTTGACGGCTAACATGGGCCGAAAAATAGAAAGAAAGCCTCATCAGTATTTGGGGTATTGCCCAAAGTGTCTGTGAGGTGGGTAAGAGAGATTATATATGCAGATATTGGTTTGTAACTAACCCCACAAAGTCGAAGCGAACCGACTGGAGAATTCGATATGCAGAACGAGCAGTCTTCAACAGTACATTCTGTTTATTGGTTAAATGAACTAGAACTGATTCCCGGACCGTTTCATAAATCAAACACATATTTTCAAACTTACCTATGACATCTAAACACTCCAGGAAAAGATGATTCTATACATATTCTTGAACCACTGAATGGCCACTTTGTAGAAGATGCTGATGATGAGGATGAGGAAGAGGTTAAAGCAGATGGAGGATTAGAATAAAGTTCTTCAACAGTGTCTGTATTAACTAGCTGATAATTGGGATCTTCTTCCATGTACATTTGTCTGAACTGATCGTCATCTTCTGCAACTGAATATTTAATTGTATTTAATTTAGTTATTCAATTTATTCACAATATATATTTAACCAAGCATGTTTAAATTTATGGAATTATTAAAAAAACTGATAAGAAAGCAATTCTATCAAACTTAGCAAACTATGTTTAACACTCTATGTCTTTGAGGGCATCTATTGCACATATATAACAGACCATCCTCTCAGAAATAGAATACACTATATAAGGATCTACACTAAAGTCTTGTTGAATGGTACAAGTCAAGCAAAATACATGTTCTTTTGTGTTCTGTATTTAACCATGCAATAAGTCCACGACATAAAAGAGGTTTAGAAGTATGTAATGAATATAAAACCTTTTATAATATTACTAATAAGTTTTTAAAATATGGTGATGTATCTTTTAATTAACGCGTATGTGAAAATAATGAGTAATGAATAGGGGAAAAAAAGAATAATTTGGTTAAAGACCTCAGCCTGATTTAATTCTAATTTTGTCCAAGCACAATAAGTTCAATTTTAAAAAAAAATTATAAAGACTTTCTACCAGCAAGACAAAATAACATGTTTCGTTATACTGAAAGTAATCCTGTTTGAAATAACAATTATATCAAACTACGTAGCCGTTAAAAAGCCCGACATTGCTTTACAACTTTGCTTTCATACTATTAATAAAGTGAATAAAATTCCTTTTAATCTTGTCGCCTAAATGGCTACCTGCTGGTGTAAAATTGTGTACGTTTCATTTATTGTTCATAGAAAAGCCAAAAAAAAGAGACAAAACAATGAGTAGCCAAAAACGTTAACATATTCAGGGTATGAATGAATTTGCAACTACGTAGAAAAACGCCTCTTAATGCGTAAACAAAATATTAGAACCCCCATCTTACTATCTCAGTCTCAGTGTCTGTCTCTCTGTCTCTACAAGCAAATCTAGTGATTCAATTAAGTTTTGCAGATTATGTTTGTGGAAGAAAAAAAAAGAACACGTTTACATATGCAAGTTTGGCATGACATGTAAAAAGAAGCCTTATAAATCATTTTGTAAAACTACTTTTATTGGATGTAACTGTTCTGCGCTCAAAGAATCCTTTGTAACTGTTTTCTGGGAATCCATGTATCAGACATTGTCTTCATGTTTGACAGAATTTTAGAACACATGCCAATGGAAATAAATAGAGTATTTGTGCTTGTCAGAATGAACATAAGACGCAATATTTTCACCAAAGGAAAATTGTAAAATCTGGTGTTTACGACTGAGAAATATTTCGATCTAACATGTTTTTTTTTTATTTCATTGCCGATGCTAGGAGACATGTTAAATGGATGTTGTATATTTCATAACTCCCATGAACAGACTCAGTCAAACCGAGCTTTATTTCATTTTGTTTTGCTTGGTTGAGTTCTATACTTCCAATGACCTTTTTATAGATTTATTTTTAATGGATGTAACCAAATGTTATTCATCTGGCTCGAGTAAACAGTAAAAATATACTTAGTATTTGATAATTTTCACTATGAGATGTATTTTATCCTATAACTGTTAATAATAATAATAATAACAACAATAATCACAATAATAACAATGACAATACTGATTATTAAAAAGGTTGAAATATTTGGCTATGAGCTAGCATATGGTTCTCAAAACTTACAAGGGATACATAAAGATCTAAATAACGACTAACGAAACTGTCCGGTAAATTATTGAAGTAAACGTAAATATTGAAAAAGCCATATACTCGTATATGTCATTATCTCCTATAAAGTCTATAGTACTGACTGCTTGCAGTTACCTATTTGTTGGTAAACATGTACAAACAATATCGATACACCCACTCTCAGAATTAGCAACTTCTGTGAATATCATACAAACTAACTAATGCTAGAAATACCGCTTTATAGCAATAGTTTTCCTAAACTTCCCTTTCCACATTCGACACTACTATACCATTTATACAATACATCATGTGGAAGAACTCCGAGGGCGGTAACAGGAACTTTTTACACACTCAGAACACCTTGCTTAGTTTGATTAAGAGGTTAATATACGGCTTGGTTGTGCCTTCTTGCCATAATGGCACACCTAGAAAACACCTACAAACTTATAGGGCCTAAGCATCATTTGTATTGATTTTATCATCAATAGTGCCATCAGTATTTGACAATCGATCTGAAAATGATTCAGCACCCTTTCGCCTGCCATAATGACGTTGTTACATGACGTCAACGTCAGAACGCGCTGACGTTCCGGTTACCCGGGGCCATTATGATTATGGCGCGTGAGGCGCACTGCGCCATTATGGATTCGTCAATCGAGGCCGTTATGACTGTTTTAAACGCCTTTTTGTTACTTTTTATAGTAACGTATATAATAATAGATTTTAATTTATCATTGAGGTTGGTATTATCCATTATAAACTTCAGTCATTTGTGACAAAATAAAAAATCAATTTTGAGTTTATTTGTTGATGAATTGTTAACTTGTTACACAACTTCCAGGATATCTTGATTAGCATAAAATGAACATTACCATGCAAAATATTTGTAAAATGTATTTTTTTGCGGAAAAGGTGATTTTGGTCGTATTTTTTCTGTAGGAATAAAACATTTCTCGCAATAAAATGGTGCTATTAAAGATATTCTAAACATTTAAAACGACCCTGCTACCACCCTTTGGCATGGTATATGAGGTATATCTGGATCTTAGAAAAATGCGTCGTAATTCACAAGCATCCCGTCTACGGATTAGATGGACTAACAGTAGTTGTAAACCCATGCGGGAGTCTGTTTGTTGATTTTTGTCTCATGTCAGTGCAGCGAATACATTCCCCTGCGTGATGGCTACACCCAATTTATATATTTTAAGAAAACAATCTATACTTTTTATAACTTAAAACACCTAACAAGGATTACTCTCGACATGAACATTTAATAAGAAACATTTATATTACTTGAATTGACAGACAATCGTTACTCGATCTCTCAAACTCGCTTATTTCAAAATTCCGACTATCTCGAAAACATTTTCAAGCGTGCACAAAAATATCATTTTTAGTCGAATTTCGTTTATCTCGAAGTAAAATATTCAATCTCTTGGAATTTGAGATATCGAGTTTCAACTGTACTTATACGAAAGTCTTCACTGATACAGTATTTGTTGTTTATAATGCCATTATATTATATTATATTATATTATATTATATTATATTATATTATATTATATAATGTTATGTTGTTTATATTGGTAGATTTCGACAAATGAGATCCGCCGTTGCTTCCGTTTTATACAGGTATATACTAGTTTATTTAAACCAGTTATGCTTATGTTATGATTTAAAAAAAGTGTTCCTTCTAATGACATTGGTAATGGTTGCTTGTCATGCTGCATTCTGTTTCATAAACATACCTTCCTTAACGCTATGTATTTTCACCTACATGATCTCAATAAGAACAAGACTGTGGAGGAATATTAATTGAAAACATCGCATTTTCATAGAAACAAATTGCCATGAATTAATCACTATATAATTATCTCTTATGGAAGCGGTATTTCGTGGCACCTAAAATAGACGTATGCAAGTAATTCGCACGTAATTCTCATGTGTGATTTATGTTTACCGTATATACAATGAACTGAAACCCCGACCATATTCCCGTCAGATAGGTAAAACTTTAACTCTTTGTATTAGACCCCAAATTTTATAATACACAAATGTACGGCAACACATTTCTTTTGTAAAAGCATAGAACATTTTCTGCATTATTTCAAAAGCGTTGCAACTGTTTACTACCTTATGCACAATATTTTTGGCTATCAATTTATATTTATATTTGCGTCTTCTATTAGCAATTGTAACGACACATTTAAGCCTACTTGTTGATAGAATTATTATAAATATATTACGAATGTTATATTATAACTGTTCATCCTCCATCATTAAACATTACTGTTTGTTGAATAATCATTAATATTATATACCTTTCTCAAATGCGCTCATTTGATTGGTTGAAATGAGTGCACGCGCGGGTCCGCAAAAAGCGATATTGACCTGCAAAAGTGATACTGACTCTTGTGATATCACTTTTTCTTATATGTGTGAAATATGGGCAAGTCAAATGAATGCATTTGAGAAGGGCATATAATATAACAATTATAGACTTATGTTTCGGTCAATATGTGTTTTTACGGACCTGTAAAAATGATATTGACCGAGGACACATAACCTCAACATAAGTCAATAACTGTATATTATTTGTTTAAAAGATCATGTTAACGATACATTGTATTATAATAATGTGTTGTTTATTATGCATGACGATGTACCATGTACAAGTCCTTAATAAAATTCAGTTCTGTTCTGTTCTATAAGAATATATTGCAAATATCTTATGTAAATAAGTTTGTAACACTAGTTACTTTCAGAGTAATCACTTTTTATGGATTTTGAGAGAAATTATTTTTCGCCTAAAATGTGTAAGTTGGTCCCTTTAAAGTCATGAACATAATGAAATAAAGAGGACGAGTTTTATAGATTTTCTATACGATTAAAACTAAAATTCTTTCCAACTCAAAATGTCACAAAATTATTTTTTTTACATCGAATTGTCTTATTTGATACACCATACCTGCTATGGCTTCATAAATAAAGTCGCTCTACAAGAAATCAAATTAGTTGAAACTTTGCAGTTTCAACAAATATGGATAATAAGTTGAACCATGAATTTACTCGCACATAAACACACATAAGGTCTTATGAATACACCTAAAGTGAACCTATTTGATTTACTATCTAATAATATCACAGTTGCGAGAACAAGATAAATTATCTGGTTATGGTTCTTCTATTCCCTGTAACATTCGGGGAACTAAAAGGGGATAGGAATGGTCACCCGTTTATTTAATGTTGAACTTGTGTTGAACTTGAATGTGGTAATAGTTGAGAAAATGATCCCATGGCATGTGCTTTATAGGTATCCATTTTATACCTTAATTGTTTTCCACATTCTGTTGTATTTCAGATAAGAGAATTATGAACTACTTCCGTCTAAATCCATTAAAACTGTGGTAAAGACTTTTACAATAACATAGGTGCAAAATTATTAAAATGCACCATTATGTTATGGGAGCTAAATGTCACTCAATAAAACATGATGAATATCTGTGGCAGCTTTCATCCGTCTTGTGACAGGTAACTGGCGTTTTATTTTATTTATATGCTTTTTGTATGATTCCGCCTCCCTTTTAGAACTGTCTGAATATGCCTTGATACAGCAGAAAAATAAGAGAATGAAACAAAAGCATCCTTTCGGTTGATATCATGTGATAACTTTAATTAAAGCCTACATGCATTTCGACAATGGTCATTAACTGATATCCATCCAGCTTTTATTAGACTTATCAGAATGGGATTTAAAGGTATGACATCTAATGTTGTGAAACAGATCAGTAATCTGTGATGTCTGGGGAAAGAGAGAATTGTACTTCACTTACTAAAGGAATCGTTCCTCCCGAATGTAAATTTGTCACTTGTAAAGTAGGTTTCTCATTACACACGTGTTTTACACGCTAATGGACTTTGCTTATGACACTTATGTTTCGTATTTTCTGTAATAGTTTTGCAGTTTTTGCAGTTAAATCAGAACGCACGCCTAACTAGAGTTTAGAACACCTCCGTAAAACCATCTTCACTTCCAGTCGATTTGTGGACATGTCCCTTTAACACACCTCGTCTAAAGAGCACTCCCGCCGGAAACGCCGTGACAATAGATCAATTAGACCTCAAACACGGTAAAACATCGGTAAGTGTTCTGCTTAAAACTTTCCCCATAAACTGCGAAAATGCACGCGACAGATCAGAAAAGATTTCATTAATGGTCTTTTATAGTTATCTGTAAATATTGACTAACTTAAGCGATGAAATCCGTGATAAAAACTTTAAAACGTTGAAGAAACACGTTCACTGATTTGTGAAATTTCAAACCGTGGTTAAATTTATGCTCTGGAAAAAAAGAGCGCAATGCGCAGAAAATATTTTGACGTGATTTTAATATTTAATACATTAATATGAAATTAGCTTTAAAGATAAGATAATCTTTCTGTCTTCAAAACAATCTCGCAATAAGAGTTTTGAAAAGTCCAATTATGGTTAATGAAATGTGTATGGTTACCTCCTTTCAAGTGATTTTACATTTCGTAATTTTATTCTTCATATGCCATAACTTTGCATACGACATTACATAATTATTCAGTTACTGATGCTGAAAAAATCAATGTGTTAAAGGTTTTCATGTTAATTCTTTGACGGATGATGAGTACGAATCAACACTCCGAAATTTTGCACAAAAACTCGGAATTCAACATAGAATTTTGATATGACTGAAAATGAAATAATCGACAACCTGTAATACTAGTCAATAAAGCTAAGAAGTTATCGAATGTAAAAGTAATCGCCTGCACCCCCATCCCCACTCCCCCCTGCCCAGCGTGTTTTATTCCGTCGCTTCTTACAAAAGTAGCTGGAAACTAGCAAATGTTAAGCCGTTATTTAAAATGGGCTCAAGACATCAAATCAAATTTTAGATCATTTTTATATAAACTGCTTGGATAAGATCATGGATATAGTAGTATTCAAACATATTTACAATTATCTCCATATAAACAATTTGATTTATCGAAACCGAAGCTAGTCTAGATTTTTAAATGGCAATTCAACCGTTTTTTTTTTCTATTAAATGATATTCATAATCCATTACGTAAAGCGTTTAATGAAAAGGCAGCAACCTGCATTGTTTTGTGTTATTTATAAAAATCTTTAGATAGGTGATGGCTCCTGGTCTTCTCTTTGAATTGCATCAATATCCAATCTCTGAAAATTTTATAAATAGGCTATCTATCACGAGAAAATTGGTTTCGTGATTAAAAAGACTGTAAATGCTGGTGTTCCTCAAGGCTTGGTGCTAGGTCCCCTTTTATTACTGACGTACATTAATGATATACGTGAAAAGTTTCACAGTTTCTTTAAACAATACAGAATATACTAAAAGAACTCCAAACAAAGAATGACAGACTATCCCATATTGGCCAAAACAATGATGGTCTCGTGTTCTTCTTCTTCCTGTTCCAAGTGTTTGTCTTTATTCTTTAATAATATACAACTCGATTTTGTTGAACATAAAAACCACCTAGGGGTTATATTGTGTCAAAACAGATAAATGAAAGAAAAACGATACAAAGCTGTTCGAATTGTTACTAACTTAACATGTTTACACAAAATCTATGATACCATCGTCACTGTAATTATGGAATAAACTTGATCAAGATACTCGGGAAGTCGAATCATAGCCGTGTTTAAGTACAAACTAAAGAGAAAGTTTATTTCACCAAAATCCATATTTTTCTTAACTGATGAAAGACAATACTATGTATTACATGCGTGCATCAAAGGTAATTGTAGCAATTTCAATACAGACCCCTTTTGTATTGATTTAGTTGCATATGAGCACGCAAATGTCTTGCCCTCTCAACGTCAACAAACATATTTGGTATCGAGAACAAAAATGGTGAGGCAAGTTTCATGCCCTTTAACTGCATAAACGTACAAAAAAGGCTTCTTTAAGAATCTAACAGTGTTATCATTTTATTGAACATTTCTCTAAAATTCCGCTGATGGCACTATTACGGGTAGATGCTGTTGGGACGTCAAGGGACGGTAGATGCTATGCGATCGGCATATTCAGGGAAATTCATTAACTGAGGAGTTGTGTTTTGTCTGCGTTTATTCTTTCTTAACTTCTTTTTTTTTCCTTTACTAGTATTATCACACAGTCTTTCCACTTTCCACGAATGATTTATCGAAACCGAAGATTGAAAAGTCCAATTATGGTTAATGAAACGTGTATGGTTACCTCCTTTCAAGTGATTTTACATTTCGTAATTTTATTCTTCATATGCCATAACTTTGCATACGACATTACATAATTATTCAGTTACTGATGCTGAAAAAGTCAATGTGTTAAAGGTTTTCATGTTAGTTCTTCGACGGATGATGAGTACGAATCAACACTCCGAAATTTTGCACAAAAACTCGGAATTCAACATAGAATTTTGATATGACTGAAAATGAAATAATCGACAACCTGTAGTACTAGTCAATAAAGCTAAGAAGTTATCGAATGTAAAAGGAATCGCCTGCACCTGCATCCCCACTCCCCCCTGCCCAGTGTGTTTTATTCCGTCGCTCCTTACAAAAGTAGCTGGAAACTAGCAAATGTTAAGCCGTTATTTAAAATGGGCTCAAAACATCAAATCAAATTTTAGATCATTTTTATATAATCTGCTTGGATAAAATCATGGATATAGTAGTAGTCAAACATATTTACAATTATCTCCATACAAACAATTTGATTTATCGAAACCGAAGCTAGTCTAGATTTTTAAATGGCAATTCAACCGTTTTTTTCTATTAAATGATATTCATAATCCATTACGTAAAGCGTTTAATGAAAAGGCAGCAACCTGCATTGTTTTGTGTTATTTTTTTTTAAAAAAAAAACTTTAGATAGGTGATGGCTCCCGGTCTTATCTTTGAATTGCATCAATATCCAATCTCTGGAAATTTTATAAATTGGCTATCTATCACGAGAAAATTGGTTTCGTGATTAAAAAGACTGTAAATGCTGGTGTTCCTCAAGGCTTGGCGCTAGGTCCCCTTTTATTACTGACGTACATTAATGATATACGTGAAAAGTTTCTCAGTTTCTTTAAACAATACAGAATATACTAAAAGAACTCCAAACAAAGAATAACAGACTATCCCATATTGGCCAAAACAATGATGGTCTCGTGTTCTTCTTCTTCCTGTTCCAAGTGTTTGTCTTTATTCTTTAATAGTATACAACTTGATTTTGTTGAACATAAAAACCACCTAGGGGTTATATTGTGTCAAAATAGATAAATGAAAGAAAAACGATACAAAGCTGTTCGAATTGTTACTAACTTAACATGTTTACACAAAATCTATGATACCATCGTCACTGTAATTATGGAATAAACTTGATCAAGATACTCGGGAAGTCGAATCATTGCCATGTACAAACTAAAGAGAAAGTTTATTTCACCAAAATCCATATTTTTCTTAACTGATGAAAGACAATACTATGTATTACATGCGTGCATCAAAGGTAATTGTAGCAATTTCAATACAGACCCCTTTTGTATTGATTTAGTTGCATATGAGCACGCAAATGTCTTGCCCTCTCAACGTCAACAAACATATTTGGTATCGAGAACAAAAATGGTGAGACAAGGTTCATGCCCTTTAACTGCATAAACGTACAAAAAAGGCTTCTTTAAGAATCTAACAATGTTATCATTTTATTGAACATTTCTCTAAAATTCCGCTGATGGCACTATTACGGGTAGATGCTGTTGAGACGTCAAGGGACGGTAGATGCTATGCGATCGGCATATTCAGGGAAATTCATTAACTGAGGAGTTGTGTTTTGTCTGCGTTTACTCTTTCTTAACTGTTTTTTTCCTTTACCAGTATTATCACACAGTCTTTCCACTTTCCACGAATGATTTATCGAAACCGAAGATTGAAAAGTCCAATTATGGTTAATGAAACGTGTATGGTTATCTCCTTTCAAGTGATTTTACATTTCGTAATTTTATTCTTCATATGCCATAACTTTGCATACGACATTGCATAATTATTCAGTTACTGATGCTGAAAAAGTCAATGTGTTAAAAGTTTTCATGTTAGTTCTTCGACGGATGATGTGTACGAATCAGCACTCCGAAATTTTGCACAAAAACTCGGAATTCAACATAGAATTTTGATATGACTGAAAATGAAATAATCGACAACCTGTAATACTAGTCAATAAAGCTAAGAAGTTATCGAATGTAAAAGGAATCGCCTGCACCCCCATCCCCACTCCCTCCTGCCCAGTGTGTTTTATTCCGTCGCTCCTTACAAAAGTAGCTGGAAACTAGCAAATGTAAGCCGTTATTTAAAATGGCTCAAACATCAAATCAAATTTTAGATCATTTTTATATAATCTGCTTGGATAAATCATGGATATAGTAGTAGTCAAACATATTTACAATTATCTCCATACAAACAATTTGATTTATCGAAACCGAAGCTAGTCTAGATTTTTAAATGGCAATTCAACCGTTTTTTTCTATTAAATGATATTCATAATCCATTACGTAAAGCGTTTAATGAAAAGGCAGCAACCTGCATTGTTTTGTGTTATTTTTTTTTAAAAAAAAAAACTTTAGATAGGTGATGGCTCCCGGTCTTATCTTTGAATTGCATCAATATCCAATCTCTGGAAATTTTATAAATTGGCTATCTATCACGAGAAAATTGGTTTCGTGATTAAAAAGACTGTAAATGCTGGTGTTCCTCAATGCTTGGCGCTAGGTCCCCTTTTATTACTGACGTACATTAATGATATACGTGAAAAGTTTCTCAGTTTCTTTAAACAATACAGAATATACTAAAAGAACTCCAAACAAAGAATGACAGACTATCCCATATTGGCCAAAACAATGATGGTCTTGTGTTCTTCTTCTTCCTGTTCCAACTGTTTGTCTTTATTCTTTAATAGTATACAACTCGATTTTGTTGAACATAAAAACCACCTAGGGGTTATGTTGTGTCAAAATAGATAAATGAAAGAAAAACGATACAAAGCTGTTCGAATTGTTACTAACTTAACATGTTTACACACAATCTATGATACCATCGTCACTGTAATTATGGAATAAACTTGATCAAGATACTCGGGAAGTCGAATCATTGCCATGTTTATGTACAAACTAAAACGAAAGTTTATTTCACCAAAATCCATATTTTTCTTAACTGATGAAAGACAATACTATGTATTACATGCGTGCATCAAAGGTAATTGTAGCAATTTCAATACAGACCCCTTTTGTATTGATTTAGTTGCATATGAGCACGCAAATGTCTTGCCCTCTCAACGTCAACAAACATATTTGGTATCGAGAACAAAAATGGTGAGACAAGGTTCATGCCCTTTAACTGCATAAACGTACAAAAAAGGCTTCTTTAAGAATCTAACAATGTTATCATTTTATTGAACATTTCTCTAAAATTCCGCTGATGGCACTATTACGGGTAGATGCTGTTGGGACGTCAAGGGACGGTAGATGCTATGCGATCGGCATATTCAGGGAAATTCATTAACTGAGGAGTTGTGTTTTGTCTGCGTTTACTCTTTCTTAACTTCTTTTTTTCTCCTTTACCAGTATTATCACACACTTTCCACGAATGTGCCGTAATCTGGCCAGGACCATTTACTGATGTTGTAGTTACATCATTGTCTAATTCATTTGTAAATGTTTTGTAATGTAACATTTATTAAATAATTTAAAGCATATAGTTTTGATTATGAAATAATATGTTTCATTTTGTGATTTGTCGTTCAAATGCATATTATCATATAACTTGGGCTGCGCCCAAGTGATATAATTCCTTCACCTCTGAACTCTAAACAATGATTTTATTTAAAATCAAGCCACAAAATGAGATATATTATTTCGATTCTAACTCGTTACAAAGGAGTTTTAAGAACATCCTTGACGACATCATTCAAATATTTGCCTGTTTTCTGTTGGTTTATTTTCCATCGCACCTCTATGCCGCATGACGCTATGACGCAATTATTGCGACATCAGAAAAATTAATTGTTGTATAATAACACACATTTTTCAGCCCTCTTTGTTTAATAGGAATATGAATCAGATCGTGTTAGAACACTATTTGTAGTCGATGGGCGGTAATGCGTCGGGGGTAATATATACGACGTATATCCGCCCGAGCGTATAAATTGTGTTCAAAGACGGTTTTGTTAAAAATTGTTTTGATTCTAATAAATCTTTTATCGTAAAATTTAGAAAAAAATAGCATAGAACTGTTTATTAGCGCTTGTATGGCGCAAAATGGTAGGTCGTTACTCTCCTTTGTTTATACACGCCAGGACCGGAAATGGTAATACGTCTTGCGGAATAGTTCCATTAGGGCGCAAATGATGGCGAATTATTCTGCACAGCTAATAACCATCTCCGTGTGTGTGTAAATTAATTAAGACAGTTATGCTATGTGACATTTTGTTTTAAACATGTTTCGAAGTAAAATATTTGATCAGATTTGACAGCGCTATTTCTAGATGCGTACATGGCGCTAATTATCACGTCGATGAGAAGTCAACATAAGATCGTTGTGATGATTAAAGCATTGTTAGTCATATTAAAATATATGTTAGTTGTGTATGCATTTATCAAGAAAATAACATTACACTAAAGTTATAAAGGTTACTAGTACTAGTGCTGTAGCTGGAAAACATATATCAGTCCGTAGAAAACATTAACACTTTGCATAAAGTAATTTATAACAGAAGAAAGTGTCCAAAATGTCTCGGTTACATTGTAGAAAATATTTATCAAAACAGCAATCCTTAATTAAGTTTATTCCAATTTCCTTAGATATAGTGGTACAAAAAAGCAAAGAATAATGAATGACGTAATCATTTTTACAATTGTATATAAAATGACCACTCTCTGTATATGTTAACTTAAAAAGTATCAGCAATAATATAATGGAATTAAATATGAGATACATGCATATGATGATAAAGATTCCATTACGACGTTTCACATTCTTAATATGACAGTAAACGCTGTCATTTTAAAAACGTGGTTTTATTTATTTCACATTTTCTACAGAGCTAATGTATTTTACTGATTTTATTTTTTTTTGTCGTTTTGTCTCTCAACAGACTTTGCGTTAAAAGCAGTAATAACTAGTATGGTTTTCTGCAAAATGTCACGTTCTATCGCAACTGAAAAACTGAAGAAACAAAAGGACACCAAAAAGAAACAATCAAGGAGGTCGTCAGGGAAAAGATCAAAAGATAACACAATTTAATCTTTAGCCTGCTGGCGGCATGTGATCCAGTGCAGACCAAGATCAGCCTGCACATCCGTTAGTATTGAATGATGGACCAGTTCATTTTAGAAAATTAGTAGGGTAAAGGTTAAACAAGTAAACAAACCTGTTTGTAAGGCTGACATTATATCACTAGCTGTTCTTGTATTGGTAAAACGTTTGCCAAAACGACCTTGCGGGCGCCACTGAGGAGCTCCGTCACCGGCTGACCACGTGATCAAAAAGATGCAAATGAAAATAGACAGGGTTTCTACAGCTTTCATTATCTGAAATGAAGAAAATCATGTTTTAGCACGAATGTAAAATTTGTATTCTATTCACGGTTAGCTTTCTTGCAAAAGCTTATTCAGACAATAGGGACGACAGTGTCCCTAGAACGCAGGCTTCGCAAAACAAATCCCTAAAACAGTGTATGTTTGATTGATTAGACATTAAGTAAATAATGACACAAAATACGTAGACTAAGTACAGGTAGACAACAAGTACAGGACAAACACATAGGCACCACCTTAGATAGGTCAGTGGCGAAAGCACGACTGGAGAGTCAGCTTTTTATATAAGTGATGGAAAAACAAAATTAACAAAGCTATTGTCCGTCATATCCATTTCATTGTTCTTACCTTCGATAGCTATGGTCATACTCTTGTCTTGATTTTTTTTAAATATAAACACATGTTTAGTTTTGATGTACATTTTAAAATCACTTTGATTAATTTATTTTCATAAAAGTACTGGTATGTTTAGGGATTAAAAATATGGATAGGTGACAAGATTTCTTGCTGGGAAAAACCTGTGTTCAACTTTATATGAAATTCAGTACAAATAAATAAAAACGTTTCCACTGTGAAAATACAATATACATGTATCTTTTTATGCGTTATTTTATTATAAAATCGGCCTTAAGTTTTCGGGAAAATGCAGATATAATTTTACTCTTCTTGTTTAGCAACACCATGTCATAATATTTCATGAAATATACTCTTGTTGTTAACTCTTGTGTTAATTTTTGTGATCTGAGCTTGATAAAAATAATGTTGTTTTTGTTCTTGTCACAATTTCGCCATGCGAAATGTCTGGATGCCACATTAAAATATTAAAATGACGGACTGTGAGACAGAACTACTCCGATTATGGTAGTTTTGCCAAATAAACAGAAGACATTTTTTAAAAAAAAAAAAAAAACCTAAGAATTCTGACCCAATCGGGTCTCAATTTTCATTTAGTTTAACTAAAAGGGAAACAAGTTATTGTTAAGTTTTTTAACGTTTAACTTTTTTTCGGCTTTTTACTGACTAAAGCTATACCATGGATAATTTGCCCTGTTTTATCTTCATACATTTTGCATTTAATTGGGATCGAGTTTTGACCATCAATAAGAAATAATTTGAAATTTCACTAGATAACGTAGTTTAAAAGTTTTGACAATAAAAATGGTAAAAATAAAGCCAAAACTAGTTACCAGAGTTTATCTAAACTCAGTGTAAAAAAGACCGAATTTTGAACCGAAAGTACATGTGCTGGAGTTGTGTCGCTGAAGCCAAAAGCTTATTCTTATGCAAAATTTCTATATACGCAGACAACTGTACAGACAAAATAACTGATGGTTTTCGTCTACTGCACACATTTTCTAACCATTTTCTTTTTCTGTAGGCAGTTGAAAAAGAACTATTGCACTCGAACCCAAAACGTACTATAACTTTTTTGCCTTTACAATGCTGTCAAAGAATAGACTTTGTCCTGTAGGCAGCTGAAGTAGAACCACCAGCGTTGGTAAATAGGCATATGTAAAATGAAATCGCATTTATAAAGGCTGAGAAGTGTCATATTTATTTTGGTAAAGGATAAAACTTTGTGAAAAGTGAAGACATTTATTTAGCACACAATGCACTCGAACCCAAAATGTGCTATACTTTTTTTGCCTTTACAATGCTGCAAAAGAATAGACTTTGTACTGACACATTGTTTTGCGAAATATAAAGCAAAACTCCACTTATTGGTCCAAAACAACTCCCGCACACTTACCACACTTTTAATTCATAATTCTTCCATTATGTTTACAGCAAAACATTTCTCTCACTTAATCTTTGAGCACAGTACCACTACACGTCCTCTCACTTTATTTTAATCCTCTGAAAACAACTTTACAACAGTAATATTTTTTAAACTATAAATAAAACTAAATTTATTTTTAGTTAAAAAAAAGTAATTATTACTATCATTATTTATTATTATTTATATGCATTTCTGTAATTAATACTATATGAAATAACAAATATAATTTTAATTACAGGTAAATACCTCAGTCATGTTTCCTTGATGATATCTTAATAAGTATAATTGAAATAACAAACACGTGTATATATACCCGTTTTACTTACATAAGGCGATGATTTTATGAAAAACAACTTATGATCTTGTCATTGAGCATTGAGACACAGAAATCATATTTCGTTGAAAATAACACTTTGTTAAATATGTGTGACGTAAGTGTTAACATTTACACATACGTTTTTTCTAGCCAATTTTAGCAAAATTCGACACATCAGATTCATAGTTCAGCTAAAGAGCAGCGAATCTCGATTTCTCCTTTTTATCGCTAACCATCTTTCACAGGAATACGCACCACCATTGGCGAATACATATCAACTAAATATGAATTCCTAAAACATGTATCAACCCTTCTACTCAGGGAATGGAGTTTAACAGTGCTGGTATCCTGATTTCGTGCATTGTTTTAATTTAGTGTGAAGCAAGATTTTCCCTAGACCAAACACCACCATCTTTGATATAGCGTTATCAAATGTGCTAAGAATCATTTTAACTAATAAAATAGCTATGTTGTTCATCCAACTAGCAAGTTAGTTTGTTCTTGCCTCTTTAGCAGGGCAAATATTCAATACAATGTAGTCCAATCACAATGTGACATGTCAGGGACCTTAAGGGTTTAGACCCGTAATAGAGTACCTCCTTTTGAAGAGTATTTAATTTGAACCATAAACCTACTTTGACTGAAATTTTTCAGGTGGGCGTAGGTTCAAGCCCCACTGGGACTAATTTTTTCCCCTTATTTTCCTTTTTTTCTAGTAAGTATTGATTTATGGTATAAAAGTGGAAATTTTTCATTTGATAAGCAATTTCTTGCTATTCAAAGTGAATTTACCTCTGAAGCAGAAGGGGCAGAATTAGACATCTTTAAAATACCGAGTTAGATGCGATAAAAGTTCTCTATTTTGCCTTCACTCTTTAGATTACATATTGTGGAAGAAATGTAGGTAGGTTTTACTTCTGCCCCAATGTTATTTTTGAGTGAAGTGAGCAAACTTAAAACATTCCCACATGACTCAACCTTAATTTTTATAATGCTGGAGTTAGAATTCTGTCTCATTAAATCCGTTTACTTGAGACACCCTAGAAAAAATGATATTGACAGTTTTATTTTGTGTTTAATTATTGTTTACCAATAGTTTGAAGTTTCTTTTATCATATCAAAACAATGGTATAACGAATTTTCTGCAAACGTTTTGGACAGTGGCCATCACTTTGCATTTTGTCTCTACTTGAGCTTGTGGAAATACATAAATTATACAAAATTTATAAAATAAGGGCACGGTAAAAATTGTTTAAAAATTGCAACACAGTGCGAAACACGGTCAACATTAAGAATATACCAAACAAATGCCATTTTTTAAACTTTACTGTTAGGGGTCCAATACCTTAAGTCTTATCGAAAATATAATAGCGTGCACTTTTGTGACGTTACTGTAATACTAATCATACAGTGGCTTCATAAATATAATGTCCGGGAAATCCCCATATATTTGCATTATCGCAATTTATATTATACGAAAGCGGACTCGTGTCAAATGAAAAATATTTATCGAATCTATTATCTCGTGATTACGAAATAAGTTTCTCGTAATTATGAAAAAATATCTCGCAATTGCGAGAAAATATATTTGATAAATAGGTCTATTTTTCATTTGACACGATTCCGTTTTCGTAGTTTCAAGAAAAAATTACTTTACACGTGAGCCTGTTTCCCAACCCTATGAACACTGGGTAAGAAACTTTACTAACGTTCGGTTCCTCGTTTCATACTGTCCCTCGGGTAGGAAAAACCCTGCCTTACCTGCAGATATGTAAGATCAATATAGAGAGATTGTAAAACAACTGAGCAGTTTGACTCAATACACTAGACAAATACACTGTTACCTCAGTCACTGCCTAAACCAGTGTTTAGGGAAATATAATTATATTTAAGAGCCTTCTTGACGCGGCAATAATAGATATAGGAGATAATAAAATATTCTACAGCATTGTTTATCCGAAATGAATGGAATAATTCTTTTTTAATATCATTCCATTTGAAGATCAGCGCATTCAGAGACAGCAGGAATACGTTTTTTTTGTAAATATGTATATATTTACTTAACTATTGGAAATCACATATAAGCTTAGGCAGGGTTAATTTCAAATAGTCAGAGGTCCTCCCACCATGTCAGACCATAGCTGATAGAGTTTTGTTACTAGATAAAAGAGATCTAGGTGTGTTATGAAACACGCTAATATTTCCCACAAATAGGTATGAATGACGATGTCAATGAAAAACAATATTTACGTTTCACAAACGCACCTATTAACGGCTCAAGGCGACATAAATGACAGTCAATGTCATAGTATCAATTACTGTACAAACTGGAATAAGCTAATCTATGTTTGATACAACTTGGCCTTGTTGCATCTTTGTGACTTATACTTCTTAATCAACACATAATTACTTCAAAAGGTTAAATTTTGAGGTTAACTTAAATACAAGGCGTATTTAATTTAACTGAAACTATTCTTAAAGATGTTTATCATTATGTAATATTTCGGATAACAACTAAACGGATGAAAAATAAGTACTGAAATACATTTTCCCGTAGATTTATACCTTAACTTTAATAAAAGTTTTGGGCCCGTATATCTGCGAGGCAATGTTGTATTAATAGATTATTTGTCCAGTTTTTCCCTGTGCCCTAAAGATTAGTTTAAAATCATAGAGGATCTATATAGTGAGCTGCTATTGTCTCTTCAGGACTTCCCATATACCAAAGTTAATAGGGATGCGTACAGAAACCTCAGGAGTTATGTAATATTTTTTTTTTTTGTAGTTTTAAGAAGTTATATATGTCTGTTAGCGAACACTTCTGGAAACAGATAAAGCAAATATTTTTTTCATAAATGTTCTAGAAAAGTTTTAGTTTTATCAAAACCATTTCCATGTAGCATTTAGTTTAATGTTGACAAATTGAGTCTCAGTATTGCCTGGAAACGATACTCTATCTTCCACAAATAGGTCACGCAGCGAAAGAATCAAAGTAAACGATCTCCAGGTTCTCACGAACACTAGCACCTTTACTGATATTTCACAACCGCCAATGCCAATACGTTCCATCTAAGCATCATACAAAATGTCCAGATTTACCTTTATCCGGTGACACTTTTTCTTACACAACCTCAAGGAACTTGAGCTGATGAACCTAGCACTTTTTCTTAACTTTTGCCCTTATTTTTGAATGAAAAACAGTTAAACGTCTCGAGTGAAATTTCCTTACTTGGACGACATATGTCTTTCAGTTGGAGAACAGTCTTTTGAGACTCTATTAGCGATTGACTAAATAGCAGTGGGTATTGCCGTAGTATGCCGTTGTGTTGCAGGTTTCCTTATTCCTTCAGTACTGTTTCTGTTGAATTGAAACCCAGTATTATTACGAATGTATAATTAAAATAATTAAAAAATGAGCCGCACCATGGGAAAACTAATGGTCTCTCTAATTGCAATTGGCTTTGAAAGCGAACATCATGGATCCTGACCAGACTGCGCGGATGCGCAGGCAGGTCTGGATCCATGCTGGTCGCAAAGCCACTATGTTGGTTTTCTCATGGCGCGGCTCAAATGTTATATCTCATCTCACTGAACACGTTATCAAATTCCTACATAAATGACTCAATAGCCCACGCACTTTGACTGGCAATTTGCCACTTAATTTCTCGGGTGCACCTTATAAGTTTTCTAACAAAAGTACATGTACATGTATCAATAAATTATTGTAATGCTGGAGATAGTACAATGCAAAAGGTTCGAAACTCTCGTGCAATCTCTCATAAAGTTAAGTTTCTAAGTGCTCAGTTATAAGTTGAACACCTCTTGTACATAATTATGCAGCCAAAGCTCCTGATTTCTTAATTGAATATCATAAAAGATGAGTTATAGTTTAGGTACAAATAGAATAAACCTATACAATAAGTCCACAAAAAATATTTGTATTTTGGCCTGGCCCCGTCTTCGCAAAATATTTTCAGTCTCGGCTGAGTTTGATAATGAAACTTTATTTGTCATTTATATCCAAATAGTTTGTTTAAAACTTAATTTTAAGCTAATAACTATTTTCAAATGACTTTTCGATATTGATGATCAATTTCAGGTGGAATTAAGTCTTGAAGATTTAGTAAAATTGATATTAAAATTTCAAGCTCAAATTCAGCCGAGACCGAAAAATGTTTTGTGATCAAGGGGCCTGAATTAGAATGTGTAATGTGATAGCAAAACCATGGCAATTTATTTTTTAAAAATTTACAATCATATTAGATGCTAATTAAACACAAAAATATTGAACGTGTATGTGTTAGGAATAAATGCTTTTTTTAAGCCTCCTTGCTGACATTAGAGACATCATCAATTCATCATTGGAGATTCAACATTAATTGGTGTTCATTTGAAGTATAAAATGCTTGTGAGATTTCAGCATTTGCATAAACAAGGTAACGGAAGATAGATACGGTACCTAATATTATAGTTATATAAAAATGGCGCAAACAGAAGAGCATACCATTTATTTTACTTGCAAAATTTTGTCAATACGCCGTGTGGTCAATATGTTAAATTTTGACAGCGGCAACGGCTTTGTTGCTTTGGTGGATTTCATTGCCATTGCTTTTATTATCTTACACGACAATTTTATTTATACTAGGTTACATCTGTACTGCATTAAAAAGAGTTTCTGTAACTGCAAGGTAAATGCCCATACGATATGCAAATTAGGTACATTTGTAGACACAAGTGCTTACCATAAAATTACAATATGCAAATTAGGTACATCTGTAGACACAAGGTGCTTACCATAAAACTTGGAATATGTCCTTTAGGTGTTTTTGTAAGATGTTGGTATGATTATCAGACAGAACGTTCATTTCTGTATCGCTCTGATCTTTCTAATACATTCTGAGCTCTTGATTATTCTCGAAGAACAAATTTAATAAAATGTGCTAAAGAGATTTATACAGTTTATATGTAGTTTTTTCATGAATGTTGTTTTCTTTCCTTTGATCATACCATATCGGTAAATTATCCGCTGTAATAAATACCAGTTCTATATTTAAATTAAATATGTTCGAAATTTAAAAATAACATCTAGTTTTTTTGTTAAAACGATAGGCCAGAGATCTTGAAGTAAGCTATATTTTGGGAACCACATTCAAATCTATGCATTTTCGTCTAGAAAAATAAATAGTAGTAGAACAGTTATTTTTACTAACTGCATGTTTTAAAATAGGACCAAAAATTTCGAATTAAATGTTGCCTTTCAGTATAAAAATGTATAAAAGCAAATATATTATAAAAAAAAATAAGTAACTCCTGTATAAAATGTTCACACAGAAGGCAAGCTCAGATGCAATTTAAATTTTCAGGTACCATCACTAAGGTAGAAATACCAGTTCAAATTTCATTAGTGTCTCATAAAAGTCAGGATGTGATGATAAGGGAAACAGTACATTTAAGAAAAACAAACAAAGATCTCCATTTCACGAAAAACATGAACGTTAGGCAAAACGAAGAAAGCGAAACCTCTTTATTGGAATCATTTTTTCCTTAATAACCTTGTGATGAAATAATATAAGAAAACGACGATAGAAACATCGCTCACTTACACGAGCATCTACAAAACTAATTCACCTGAATATTTCGGCTTAGAAAACTTGGATAATTGTATGATTTCACACTGGCAGAGTTGTCGATAATGTGCGAGAGGCATGCTCCGCTTTAAGAACTTACATACGGATGAATGTACCAAAAGCATAACGTAACAGTAATTGTTTTTCAATTCTGAGTGCAGGAATTAAACGTTTTGTACTTAATAGCATTTATCTCATGATATACGCCTATTTTCAGTAAGATTCCAATAAGAGCAAATACTATTAGAGAAACCAGTGAACCATTACTCAGGATCATCAATCAAGATACATTAACATCGTGTTTCTAGAACGGCCGTTACAGATTAAAAACATGGGATTGGGAATATTTCTTTGAAGGTGTTCATTTACAAAGTTTGGTTCATATGGAAATGGTTTACGGATCAGCAGGCTTAAGAGATAATCGCTGCCATGATAGCGTTTTGTTGGCGATAAAAATAAAATGATCTCGATAAAAGCAAATAAATGCATTTTTTGTTTGAACTGTAGAGACTGAGTATAAAGTCATTAGATTGTAGGTGGATAACAGTCCTGTTCATTATTTAAATGGATAAAGGTCATTTGTTACTTAGATAGTTTAATTAACTTTATATTATATGTTGTATTTATACTTTTCGCACATACTTTCTTATTTTTCAGTTAAGACCTTTAGCACAGGATTAGTTACAATAATAATTATCAGGAAAAGTTGTTATTTTTATTCTTCTATACAGAAACATCTTGAAAATAGCATAAATTTAATGGCTTTTAAAAAAAAATAACATGTAAGACAAAGTATAGATCGTTGAAGACAAAGTGTCAGTTTCCCATATCGATATAAACACGATTGTTCTTTGAGTGGACACAATTCAAATCAAGAAGATAACTGGAATAATAGTCATGTCTATTCGTATCAGTTATCAAATAATTAATAGTCATGTATATCAATATCAGTTATGAAATAATAAATAATAAGTCATGCCATCCGTATCAGTTATCAAATAATAAGCAATCATTCATGTCTATCCATATCAGTTAGCAAATAATAATTAGTAGTCATGTCTGTCTACATCGGTTATCAAATAATAAACGTGTTTAAATAGGACGTTTTCTGAACGATTAGTAATTAAAATACAAACGGCATGATACCTATCATGATAGATACTACATAAAAAAACAAAGCAGCACGACTAGATAGTTTAACTCATAAAAATCTGAAAAAGACAGACGTACGGACGAACAAATAAATGAAAAATACTATCTACTTTATGTGATAAATTTGTTTTCAGTCGGAAGGAATGCAAAACCCGAATTATGCAGGTAGGACGGCTTTCTCCATTACACGTATTCAATCTGAACGAGAAAGAAATTTACATGACTTCGCCGAGGTACTGCAGTGGTTTTGTACACTATCATTTTGTTCGTTATAGTGTGGTGTTTTTTCTTATCGCGCACGCTACCATGTGTGCACTCCTCAATGAGTTGCGGTTTGGGGAGACTACGTTCTTGGAACGTGGCTTTTCCTGGTGGTTATTTGTTCTTGCTTGAGATACAGTAAGTAATAATAACCCCAAAGAGATTAGATTGACGTTATACCACGAAATACTCACAGACACAGCTAGGCATACAGAAAATCTGTATGGCTAGTAATATATATTGTAACTATACTAGAGTTCCACTTAAGCCAATGCTAGCGGGGTGGGGGCATAAGGGGTGTTGCATATTCCATTTCATTCGCAATCATTAACAGATTCTGTCAGGTCGAGTCTGCTATTATGTTGCTTGCTTGAGTTCTATGCTTCCAAAGAATGTTTTCACATATTTTACTATTTAAAAGGAGTAATGTAGTGCTAGATGAACTGTTGAAGAATATCCTCAAGCATATGTCCTGCATTTGAATGTCTATTACATTTCACCAAGTTTTATACAATACAACATTACCTGCCATCATATCGTCTACAAATATCAACAATGAAACAATTTTATCTTATTGATGACATACCGCATGTTAAGTGTTCAACCCGTTTACAGTTGGACACTACGCTTCCCTCTTTGATTGTGTCTGACGGAAGAGGGGGAGGACTCTATGATAAGCAGTTTTTAAATCACACCAGAACTGAACTGTTTTGATATCTGTCTTCTGGCCTGTTTCGTCGGGCCCTTAAGGGTGGTTCTCTTGTTGCTCTGTCTTCTGCAAATGCATTGAGTACATACGTTTTTGGTTCTCAAGGTTTGCTGTTTATATACATGTATTATACAAGAGCATTTTTGTGTTTTACATGCCATGCCTTTTTGTTTCCATTACGTGTGTTAGAGATTCATCTGGCGGGGATAACTTTTATTTACACTGTCCCGTGTCTGTCTATGGAACATGATGGGGGTAAGAGTGAGGTTGGGTGCGCATCATAAACCGGTTTAAGCTCCCCAGTTGTGTTTTTGCCACTGACCGTTCCAAGGCGGTGCCCCCCTGTGTTCCTTTATTTGTTCGTTTTGTCCTCGTGTGTTTGCTTTGTATGCGCGCGCGCGTGTGTGTGTGTGTGTGTGTGTGTGTGTGTGTGTGTGTGTGTGTTTGTAGTGCGCACGTCTGCGTGCTGTGGGTTTCGTTTTGCGGAGGCTTTGTTTTTGGAACATGGCATTCCCTGTTTGATATATGTCCCTGTTTTTTTCTACCAAAGCAGAGAAGCTAAAATATCTATTTCAGTTATCTTCTTTTCGATCAAAGAATTTGGTCCAATATGTTTTTTGTAACTATTATATGAGTGATATAACTATGAGTCTTGGTATTCTGCTGCCTTGACAAAGAGGTAGGTATCCAGCGGGCAGATGGCAATAATGAGTATTTCTACTAGTATTACAGTCTGAAGGAAGTCTACATTGAGATAAAAAAAATGAAAATATACCCGTGACCGCGCAAGGAAGATAGCTGTTGCCTGTGGTAGGTATCCAGCGGGTAGATGTCAGTAATGAGTATTTCTACTAGTATTACAGTCTGAAGGAAGTCTACATTGAGATAAAAAAATGAAAATATACCCGTGGCCGCAAGAAAGATAGCTGTTGCCTGAGGTAGGTGTCTAGCGGGTAGATATCAATAATGAGTATTTCTACTAGTATCACAGTCTGAAGGAAGTCTACATTGAGGAGACAAAAATGAAAATATACCAGTGACCGCAAGGAAGAAAGCTGTTGCCTGGGTAGGTATCTATCGGGTAGATGTATGCAGTTGAGTATAAAATTACTCATGAGCTTTTTAAAGTAAAAATATCTTTTAACACTTTAATAATAAAAATAATAAAGCGAATTTTCACTCTGTGTTAATCAGTGCAGATAAAGTATGTTGCTTTGAACACAATGTCCCAATTATGAACAGGGTGGTTTAGTAAATGGGTTATATGCTTTTTCGTTAAACCAATTGTAAACAGCTGTAGAGATAATCTAGAACGACATGTTCATGCTTAAAATTCATTTTTTTTAAAAATGGGAACAGAGTTACATTACCGCTTATACAAAAAGTTGTTTAACCGTAAGTGGTCACCTTCTTTTATGTGGTGTAGTAACACATAACCTTCTTCCAACTAAAAAGAAAATTAAGCGTAACAATTTTCATTCGTTTGATTCTTACTTAGATGAGAATCGTAATATTTACTTATGTTCACTGTCATATGACACGTTACAACATACATAAAATTTGAAAACAGACAATAGATGGAAAAAAAGCCCTTAGAAACAGGCAAAAATAAAACACACCTGGAGACAATTAAGGAATAGCTGCGAACAAGCAGATAACAGCTGCATAATTCTTGGAGATAGCAATAGATGCAAGTAATGTTTTTTTCCAAAGTCAAATATGAATGAGAAGGAAAGACAAATACATATTTTCTGAAATATCTTAAAATCTAGAGAGAACAGTGTCGAACAGAATCGAAAAAGCAATACAATCAAGCAAGCAAATTGCCGATGTTAATGCTAATATTACATGATCCATTGGCAACATAGAACGCAAGCAAGCAAATTGCCTATGTTAATTATAATTTCCACGATAAAATCTATAAGAAGATTCATTGGCAACATAGAACGCAAGCAAGCAAAATAACAAACGACACTGTTTGAACGGGTCTTGAAAAAAATTCATCTAAGATTCTGGATATTTGTTCTAAGTTTTTCTGAGACTTTTACTGTTGCTGCTCTTTACGGGCTTTGTCGTTTCCCACTTTCTGTTATTTTAAATGATGGTGCTCTTAAATACTGGTTAAAGAGAAAACTACAGAGCCGCTAGTATATAATATATTTGTAGAACAGTATAAACTGACAACGCTAAATCTACTTGGGCAGCTGTTATAAAATCTCAAACTTAAACTACATGTCTATGTTAATAATAATATACATGATAAAATCTATAACGAGAATCGTTGGCAACATAGAACGCAAGCAAGCAAAATAACAAACGACACTGTTAATGAGAAGTAATGAAAAGTGTAACATCTCTGAAGCCCCCCCCCCCCCCCCCCCCCCCCCCCCACCTCCCCAAGCAGCGGTTTGAGCGGAATTTTATTGCACAGATATTGAAAGGTCTCTATGATCCCAAAACATTAGAATTATTATACACTAATAAGCCACAAGCACCGGCTTTAGCAGAATTACAGTCAGTCTAATTTGTATTACTATAGAAAGTTCGAACCGTTTTGTTTTTCAAATAGGAGAAATATTTAGATATTTGTAGGCAATGAACTACATAAAAAGAAATGTCTTATGTTAGATTTTGTTGACATTATCTAAACATTATCCGGAGAGTAACTGCTGTGTTAAGAAATTTATGAGTATATAAACTTTGTTCACAACAAATGGAATCTGAATAGCATTTCATGTTATGTTGTCCACTTTATAAAAACTTTCGTGAAAAATAAAGTAGTGATCCTTGTTTTTTTTCAAAATTTGTTTGCTTGTATACACAGATCTACTAGAATATTATCAGCGAATGATAGCAAACTTATTAGAAATACAAACAAATATGCCTATTCTGCAATGCAGGTTGAAAAAAAAGTTACAGCTATTAGTCTTCTATAAAAACTCCAAGATTTTTGTTAAAATGTAGTTTTGTAATTGTAGTATACATGAATTATAAAAATTATGTTTGTACATATAATATTTTGGCAATAGTTTTCATATAAAAATACATTTTGTATCTTGATATACCAAACATAGAAACTGAAAACTGATATTATTTTGTTATTTATTTTCTTACGAATGTGATTGTGCACAGTAACACCAGGTGATTGTAGTATTAAATAACTAGTTGATTCATAAGCTTTTCTATGTGGCAAATATAACCATAACTCAATTCCACCCATATCCAGTCAACAATTAATTATCCGCGTATTTGTTGCGACACAGTTCTGACAAAGAACATATGACATCAGAAATGTATTACTGTCGTAACAGGTATACAGGTTATTTTGTACATGGTTATCAAAACGTGTTTAGAAAGCTAGTTAATGACAAAGAAGTCTTTTTTTCGTGTTTCCCAATACTGCATTGGTTGCTAACAAGACACAGCGAATATTGTTTGAAAAGTCATAATAATGTCCGATTTTGACCGCATAATTATGTTAAAGACCTATTTCGGAAATAGTTTTAAAACAAGTAGCATTTACAAAATGTAAAAAGTTCGCACGTCATGTTGCAGATGCAAAGATATTCAAATACATGAAATGGCTCTACAAATTTCTTCCCGTTATGTGCAGTGTAGTAAAGTTATACATTATAAACAGTAATCTTTTGCCTACCTACTTTACATATTGACATAGTATGTAGTAAGTAACATAGTGCATGATTAGAAGAAAACGAATAATAGTAAGAACGCGTTATCGACCTGGTCGGCGTTTTTACCGAAGTGTAATAACATAATTCACTTCAAACGAAGTGGCATCAATATATGCAATAGGGAATCACCATAACTTCACACATTCATTCGACATCTTCGAAACAAATGAAGCTATTTTATAATCAAAGTCTGGAATAAACAACATTTTCTCACAGTCACGCATAATCCAACACTCGAACGTCTTGGCACTGGGATAAAACGTTAAATAATGCCAAGAACATTTTTTTTGCATACCAGACGGGGATTTCCGGTATCTTTACCGGTGCTGGAAAAATCCATCTTACACCCCGGGGTGTAAGATGACTCTCGTGCTGTAAATGACGTATAAGAACTACATATATGTAGAAGATTTGTGTAGTAATTTATATTCTATTTAAAAACGGAATAAAAATTCAATACCTTGACAGTTCCTATTGGTTCCTGATAGTATATTTCTCGATTCAAATCACGTTATTTTATCAAAAATTCATAACGTTACGCTGCAACTGATAGAACAAAACCGGAACTAAACATTGTTGTTTGTTTTGAAACGTCATGACGTCTTTCCTGTTTACGGGCGTTGGTTTCCCGCGCTTTGTTTAAATACACTGCCATAAGAAATAGTTCTAAAAAGAAAGCTGTTCAATTGATTTTATTCTTATTATTATTTCTTGAAATCGGTATACAAGAAAAAGATTCTATCACTGGTTGTAGGTGCAGATGGAAATATCCGGCTATCGGGTAACTGTTTAGGTGGTAACTCGGCAGGGAGCCTCGTTACCGCCTAAACAGTTACCCTCGAGGCCGGATAATGTAATGACAGATGTATACGTAGTTTCTAATAACACCCGTATGTACAGAACTCTTTGACGAGATGAGAGCTGTGTAGATCTGATAAATTTTAACATTTTGAATTACATACCACCAACATAATTGAGCTGCACCATGAGAAATTTCATATTGAAAAATATATGAGCCGCACCATGAGAAAACCAACATAGTGCATCTGCGACCAGCATTGATCCAGACCAGCCTGCGCATCCGCATCCGCGCAGTCTGGTCAGGATCCATGCTGTTCGCTAACGGTTTCTCTAATTGCAACAGACTTTGAAAGCGAACAGCATGGATCTTGACCAGACTGCGTGGATGCGTAGGCTGGTCTGGATCCATGCTTGTCGCAAATGCACTATGTTGGTTTTCTCATGGTGCGGCTCATATATTTTTCAATGTGAACTTCCAGGTATATTTCATGTTATATCCCAATAATTCTCTGAAAACATGTAATAAATAGCAACATATGACAGCACTCACTATACAGGTGCGTGCCAATAATTGTTTACACGTGCAAAAGTGTAAATTTGTCTCTTAATTCATAGCTAACGATGACCCTAAAAGGTTACGACAAAATACCAGAAAGCTGTTGAAAACAATGGCTTTAAACGACAAATGCAATATATTTCATTATTACCATTTATCATTTCTCTCATCTATCGTTCGTTCATGTTCGTTAAAATAACATGTCTGAAAAGGAGCTGAAGTGCAATAACTACAACATCCTAATGTTGAAGTTACTACAACATCCTAATGTTGGAAGTTACTACAACATCCTAATGTTGAAGTGTGTTTTAAGAAACTGAGTACAACAGGCCAAAATTTGTTTTTTACATTAGGCCCAAGACGTCGTAACATGAAAACATATTTATGACGCATCACAGCTATTTGCCTTTGTTTTGAATTAATTTACAACAGGGAAAGAAATTGTATGTTGTTGAATAAATAATAAAAATGACTCAAATATGACATTCATAGAAATGTTTATAGCCTCTATTAATATTGCCACGGGTTAATTAGCGTTTGTTTAAAAGAATATTTGTTAGGTGTAATATATTAGATAACGCATATATTGGAAACAAATTTGGTGCTTTAGTATAAGATTTTTATCGGTTCTTGAAAAATTAAGGATGGCAATCAGTTGTGTAATATGCTATTATGTATAGAATTACAGAAACGCCTTGAATCACTTATTATGAATAAAAACACGAAAGTCTAAGGGATGTGAAATCATCCAACATCTTTTACGTCCTTCTGAAAATTAACATACTTAACATATCTGATATACATAAAACTTTGGAAAAAATAACAAGAAATGAAACAAAAGAACAAAAGATCAAATTGAAGAAATTTCAAATTTCATCAAAATTACTTATCCAAAAAGCACATTACAATTAATTATAGGTTTTCTTTAGTAAACTATTGAAAATAATCAGTGAAATATGTCTCATAACTTCGCAGTAAAAAATGATGTAATTCCAAAATAGTTAAAATTTAGTTAAAGCCATTGGAAGAAAGAAACTGAAAGAAAATATGTTTGGTCAAAATGTATTTTATTCTTGAACATCAGATTTTACGTTTTCACTCATGGCTACGTAACTCGTAAAATGACATCTTGTGCTCACTGGAACAAACAACCTAAATGAAATGCAGATTCAAAAACCTAAGTCAAGAAATTAATAATTTTCATATGTCTATTGTCTTCTTAATCAAGCATATCTTGGAGCTCCACAATGTCGCTACCTAGGTCTTAAAGGTCCAGAATGTTTTGACTTTTATGTAAAAATACATCTGTCCAAAAGAGAATATGCGTATTTACATTGATGGCAAAGCACTACTTTCAAAGTCACACATGAACATATGCAGTCAAGAGCCGCAAAGTGATGTGGCCAAAATCACTGGACTCAAAAATACTTTCTACTATGTTCGACAAATATTCAAATGAGCCGCACCATGAGAAAACCAACATAGTGCATTTGCGACCAGCATAGATCCAGACCAGCCTGTGCATCCAGGATGGTCTGGATCCATGCTGGTCGCAAATGCACTGTGTTGGTTTTCTCATGGTGCGGCTCAAATCTGTTACTGATATCTGAGATGACCCTTATCAAAAAGAGAAAGCCAAACAAATTTAATATATTTTTGATGATAAAAATATGGCTGCCACGTTATAAACACTGCCATTATGACCATTTTAGTAGAGCGTTACGCCAGGAGTATAAACTGGAAAATACCAGTAAGTCTTGATATGGTACGTGCTGGATTTTGAGAACAATAGTTAACTGATATTCCATGAACAATAAACACTCTTTAACTATAATTCAACACCATAAAGCTGTGTAATAATGAAAGCATTTTTCATTTTAAACATGCAAAATAATTAATTCGTGCATTTGTTCAATTTAGAAGGGATTTTTTCAAGGGACTCGCCTCCGAATTAATGCCAAAACTTATTATGTTAAAAAATGTTGTAGAATATTAAAACTGATAAATAAATATTAGTCAATAGGAAGTTGCACTCTAGACGTTCCGGTTGAAATACCTCATTTTCGCTTGTTTACTCTGTAGAGAGATTTCTTAACATTTCATAAATTTCGTTTTTCTTAAATCAAATATTGCCTATAACTCCACTGTTTTATCTTTTTATTTGATCTTACAGATACAGAATGTCGTTTTCTTTTTCAAAATTTTATTTGTCTTAAATTAACCTGGCAAGAAGTCCTTTTAATAGATGTGTAATGGCATAACTATTTCAAAATATTTAAATTAATAGATTTTTTTTTTCATATTTTGATATTACTGTCAATTTGAATCTTACCTTTTAGCAGAGTATTAAGTCTTTGAGATATACAGTCCCTCACGAATAACGTCAGATATATACTTCTACGATAAGTACTTTCGTATTTTCTTCGGATGAATCGTATGAAATTTCGTATATTTTGTACTTTATATTTTCTTTGAAAACTGTCCCCTGATAAGCAAACCAAATAAAACAATTTTTTTCTTAATGAAGAGTTAAGATTTATATATGTCTTTTTTCAAACTACTTTTAAAATCCAAAACGTCTTTTAACTAGAAAAAGAAATTCAAACTTTCTTAAGTACGATTTGTGTCTTAGATTCCGTGGTCCTCTCCTCGTTTGAATCGCACATTAGTTCCTCATGTTGAGCTCTTCTGATAATGGAGTTAGTTTCCGTCTACTCAGGTATCTTTATGTGCTTTTATGTCGCCGCTAATTATTTCTCAACTCTCGTCGGTGACAGTGCCGTGTCAGGAACAATTGAATAATTATTTGTTTCCTGTATACAGAGACTACCGTTTCATCTATATTGTGTTTTATATCCACGCAGGATAAGGGAAGATCCTGTATTATCTGATATAACTCGGTGAGCTGAAGACGGCAAGATTGGAGAAAATGTTAGGAGATTTTTTCCTCTCTGTATCAAGCAACGGGAATGTTGTGCGGCCCATGTCAATGAATTCATCACTTATTTGTAATTAAATATGTCTTTAAATTTATTGAACTTAACTAAACAACTTCTATGATTATAAATCAGTTTATCTTATGAAGAATAAGAATATTCATTTTCAACAAGATGTCACTCTTGGTTATTGCGAAACATACATTTAACTGAAGCATGTAGATCATAGATTTCTTTTACCATTCATTTTACTGGAAATCATAAAACAATCTATTTATAAGTGCATTATGCCTTATCAAGTTATTAAAAGACGATTGAGCTGGCTTTGAAGATTTGTCAACTGAAACTCGTGTGTTCTACAGTACTTCAGAAGTTTCTATTGGTGTTTTCCAAAGTCCTTCAATATTTAATGTTTTACTAAGACTTCTAGATTATTTGTGGCGTCATTTTATTTAAGACTCTGGGTGGTTCCAATACTCCCGTTTCATAGCTTTGGGTATTGTACAATCACCCCTTGAATATGGTGCCTGCTTTTTAATTTTGTCTTTTGGCAGTTCCTGTGATATGCACGCTCCATAACCTCAGATCCCCTTTCTAAATTCCAGTTTGTTTAGTTCTGCCCATTGTTTTCTCGTTTAGGGCAAACCCATTATTTTAACTGGCGGAGTTTCTAAATTGACTTTTGTACTTGTAGCATGTGTAAATGCTGAGTTCTGCTCAAGCCGGGTCTAGATGGTATTATGCATTTTCACTACCGACCATGAACAGGCTCAATCAAACCGAGACTGCAACATTTTCGTTTTTGTCGTGTTGAGCGACCTGTTGAGTTTTCACTATTCTATTTTTGTATTGTTCATTTTAAATTGAAAGACCGATTGACTTGAAACTTTACAAAGACATCACTTAAATATTCTAAAATATATTCATAAAGTTGATGTAGTTTTCATTTGCAAAACATATGTAATTTTGTTTTCAGTTATTGATGTTTTTTACATTTAAGACGTTAAAACGTCACCAGGGACGCTGGCGCGTTGCTATGGTTATTAAACAACTTCTATGTCTGTACTGTGTAATGTCATTCCTTTCTTATAATTACAGTAGCAAGCGGGCATGTTAGTTGTTATAACGGTATCAGTTATAAATACTAAATTACGCATTAAGTTGTGCCAGCCTACGTATTTATTGAACAACTCTCGTATGCATTATAATACATTTGTATCATAGCTCGGTGTTTTTTCTTAACAAATTTGGTGCAGGTAATTCGTATACACTGAGTACAGGGTGCTGTAACTAAAAGTGTGCAGATATTTAATACCCGCACGCTAGTTACCGCACTGTTGTAAAGGAATTAAACTGTGCCAGCTGAACAGTAAACAGAGAAGTGTATTTTATTGATTTTCTGCTCTAGCATTGGTTTATTTTACCTGGGCTTTACACATTTGTAAAGCAAGGATTTTAAGTACTCACTGAACTGCTGTATATGGCAATGTGGAACGCCTACAACTACCATATACGGATGGCTATGATACAAAACAGAAAGAACATTAAAACTCTCGGGTAAACAATTTATACTCGGGGGCTACGCCCCCTCGTACAAATCGTTTACCCTCGAGTTTCAATGCTCTTTCTATTACATATATATATTTCATAATCAAAATTTGTACAAAGTCGGTGAAAACAGATAAACGACTTTATGAGCGTGCACAAGGTTTTATGTATAATTTTCATTCGTCCAAATTTAAGGTGCCTACAAAATAAAAATGACATTACCAGACACTAAATATGTAATGAGATATATCTATATTAAAAGAGAGTTCATGATTTACCAAACGTATAAAAATATCAATTCCTTATACAATTTTACAAGATGGTCATGTAAATTGTTAAACACCTATATATAATGTTATATTCTTTCCCAGTCACAATTTCTGTCGTTCAGTCTTTAGTTACACTGATGCCTCAGACTCTTAAGGTGACCATCATTTAAAAATTATTTTGTACAGTTTTGTTGTTGATACTGACCTTCATGCATTAGTTATCGTAACTTAGCATTGTTTAGTTTTCCCTTTTGCATTATCTGCTGCTTTTCGTCAGTTTTCTGTATTTATTTTAAAGTATGCAGCATTATCTCATTGAACATCTCGAGTCTTTTCAACTCGTGAAACAGACTTTCAGATGCCCAATGTTTTCTATGTATGGCATGTAATTTCACAATTGATTGCTTCGTTCCTGTACCGAGTCTGCTGTTACTTAGCTTCCAAAGAATTTTCTTATAGATTTTATTATATATTTTGACCGTCATATGTCCTTATTTTTCTAAAACTGTATATCAAATCCACACGTTGAGACATGTGCCTTTTTTTTAGATAGCAGACCTTTCTGATGACGTAACAGATCCTTATATACGTGAGAGCGCAGTAGGTATAAAAGTACTAAATAGGTAATCAAACAACACTTCCTGGCTAGTCGGATAATGGCGGAAGGAAAATACCCTCAATTTTTCCCCTGTTAATGTGGCATTTTCATGTTTTATGTGGGCCAATTCCTGTTTCAATTTATTGTGGGCCTATACTTGACATTTTTGTAGCATTTTAAGGAGATGTTTTGCAGTTATTAAAATATAAACACATTCATTACACATGTGTTCATGTCTACATTTTAGCTGTCAGTTTGGATGATATTCCATAGTGTTAACCTGTCAGACAAAAAAAAATCCCTTAGAAGATACGTGACCCCTTCTATTCTTAGTGGTATTTTTGTGTGGTCAGTATGCAATTTAAGAACATAAGGGTAGCAATCGTTTTTAAATGGGCCTGGCTACACTGCACATTTTACTTCACTGCAATGTAACGGATGCACATTTGTAGAATCATTTCATGTATTTTGAACATCCCTCATATCTACAATATTGGGTGTGAACATTTTTTCATGTTATGGCAATTATTTTCCGAATACTACTTGTGTTAAACCTTATGTGTTAATTAGATCAATCGCTAACAAAGAATTCTGCGCCATTAACTAATTTTCTAAACATGTTTTGATAACCATGTACAAAAATACCTGTATACCTGCAGTGATTGTAATAGATTTTGACATCACATGTCCTTTTTCAGACCAAATGTAAACTTAGTCCTTTGAAATTTCACTCGGTTAATATAGAATAACGACCAGCTATTACGCTTATTTGTCATCTGATTACTTGCCATAAATGACATTCTGAACACGAATACGGTATATAATATTCTTTTTTCTTAAAT
Organism: Mercenaria mercenaria; assembly: GCF_021730395.1. Lineage (NCBI taxonomy): Eukaryota > Metazoa > Mollusca > Bivalvia > Venerida > Veneridae > Mercenaria > Mercenaria mercenaria. Next base: position 39,772,791 of record NC_069370.1, read on the forward strand.
AACTGTATTTTTAACAAGAAATATCTTTAAAAATGGTGGTCGGCGAATTGTAATAAGGAAAGAAGTTTATGAATTTTTCATCTAACATTCATCTTTCATCTAACATTTTTCAAATTGCAAAACTAAACACCGCACTTTAACAATTTAAATGGTTCTCTTTTAATTTTTCGCAAAGGTTTCGTAGGGTTGCAATTTTGTTTCGTTTATCCTTAGACGAATAATTACGGCAGTAGTTTGATGAGGATTCATGGAGCGGTTCATGAGAAGAGGGCATTAAACGTGTTTATATTTTTAGCTAAATTGGCCCCTATCCCCATTTGTAACAGCAGGAGACCTTACGATATCGTTACACATCGAGTTTGATAAAAATCCATTACATTTTAGTGGTTAATGCGAAGAAAGGCATATCTATTTTTAGCTATAGTGGTCCCTAATAGGGCCCAAGTTCCTATATAAATAAATTTGGAAGAGGGCCTTATAATGATGCTCCAGACCAAGTATGACAAAGATCCACCAAGCTGTTCATGAGACGCTATATAAAGGCATTTCTAGTTTTAGCTCTAGCAGCCCCTAAAAGGGGTTAAATGTCCCAGCTGAACAAAGTTGGCTGCGGGCCTAATAAAGATGCTACAAATCAAGTTTGATTAGAATACATGAGAAAAAGTCAATTAAAGGATTTTTTTATTTATTATTTTTATTTATTTCTAAAATAGGCCAACTGATCCCGCTTTAACAAATGCATATTCGCTATTCATGAATCTTTGGACAATGACGTCACACCTATAAAAAAGTGAAGGTCAAGCAAAACATACAATTGTAATTATTTCAATATTTCTGTTTCATAAGCAAAGTTTGACCGTAGTCATATCATATAGATAAACTGTATACCTTCATTTCAGAGTAATGAAATTCAGTCATTATATAGCATATATATAATAAAACAGATTTCAACTGAGTTCAATATTTGCATACCATACTAAAGAAAATTATTCATATATAATAAATCAGTTAAATATTTTATAACAAATATGTCAAAGCAAACAAGTACCCATTTTAATATGTAATCTGAATAAGTCACAAAAGCAAGAAACCTTTTCATATACAGACGACAATTGTAACAAGGAAAATCTTTTTTAAAGCACTTCTCTACATAAAAGACTCTTATTACACCCTTATTTATCTGATACGCAGACCGTATTCAGCTCTTTCTTTAATTTGATATATGTTGGTATTTGAACAGGTTTTTATCATATTTATTAAACTTACTTATCATTTTGAGATATATCAATATTCTTGCTAAATATACTGAGCCAAAGTTAGCTTTAAAACTGTGAACACCGTCGTTTAGGATAAACGCTTTGTCTACATTTTACTCAGCGTAGCACAATCAACAGAGTGAAAGAAATTGACACTCTCGTCCAATCAGGCAAAGTGTTGCATAAATCTTCCATTTTGATAAATCATCTATAATGCGTTATCAAGTAGTTTGATTTGCAAACTGAAGTCACGTGGCATAGGTAACGAAAACGAATTTAGACGGCGTCGCCGAAAAATACAAAATCAAAATGACATGACCAAACACTAAATATATAATTAAAGACATCTATATTTAAAAATGTTTCATGATTGTTTCAAACGTATAAAAGTATCAATTCCTTATGAATTTTACAAGAGGGTCATGTGGAGTGTTAATCACCTACATATAATGTTATATCATCTTCCGGTCACAATTCTGTTTTTCATTCTGATATTTCACTAATGTATCAGAATTTTAAGGTGGCCAACATCTATAGTCTACATCATTGTAGATGCTACTGATTTCATGCTATATATATCTTTTTTTACTTTATTCAAATTAATATCAAATTTGAACATATGCAGAACTTCTCGAGTATTTTCAACGGGTGAAAGAGACTTTTAGATGCCTAATGTACCCTGTTAACAACAATAATGGCATGCAATTTCACAGGGATTGCTTCACTATAGAGTATTAATTGAACACTCGTTTCCTGTTTACTTTGTGTATTTCTCCCACATACCATTGCGGTAATATATACCGTTGATGAATTATCAGGTATTGATATTTCCATAAACAGTTTTGTGAATAAACATGAGGAAAACATAGCGTTGTGCGTGTTATTAATGCATCTTTATTTCTTTAATGTCTCGTCATTGCGGACATTCGAGGGTTGATCCAGAAGTAATGCCTACGCCACTTATTTGTCGTTGTATTGTCACAGAAATCATATCAAGATGTACGTTAATTAAATCAATTCTGATTTTACAGAGACATATGCTTTTCTGGGTAGGTTACGTGCTAAAACAGAATTTCAAAGTATACCACAAACGCCATTTCGTCGCACACTAAAATTCAAACAAAACTTATTCAAATTTAACATCAAAATAATGCACAAAATCAGAAAAATTAAAGACGTAAAGTGACATCTTTCTGTCGTCTGCCCTTCCCTTACAACGTCAGTAATGATTACCATTTGAATTACGCTATGACTGTTAAGCACGTACTTCTCAGTGACCTTTTTTCGATTTCTGCCGTAAATGACATGTGTAACTTGTAACGTTCTTTCCTACCTTCTATATTCATGTTGATATCTCGATAAGTGTGTGATATATTTTGATGACATTTTCGCGAAATACTGTACCTCAAGGTACTTTGGTAAGAATTAGTGTTGCTTTATTGGTGGCTGCTTTCTTTGAATTTCGCTTTTTCTATTGGACTTCTGTCCTTGTCTTTTTTTCTTTTCATTACATATGACTTAACGGAATGCCCTGCCGTTACTTCTTGATCATTTTAATTACATTTTTTTTGCGAAATGCTGTATGTAGGTCAAGGTACTTGGGTAAGAATTATTGCTGCTTTATGGGCTGCTGCGTTCTTTTAATCTGGCTTTTCCTGTTGGACTGTTGTCCTTGTTTTCTTTTTCTTTTCATACACATAACTTATGGATGCAGTGTCAACCATAATTATAGTTATAAATAGCATCAATACCCGCTTGTTACATTTTGTTAATTTCATTTTCTTTCCGAACAAGAAGTAACTCGCTGAGGTATTCGGTTGGAGTATCTGTATTTTATAAACAATAAGTCTCTTATCAAAACTTATTGTTTTATCAGCCATCTCCTAAGAATAGGTTTGATATTTCGACATTTGTGCAAATTCCATGCCAATAATTAGAAGTTTTAGCTCATGGTGAGCTGTAAGGACCGTTGAAATGTTGTCATGCACAAACTATTTAAAAATCATCTTCTCTTAAAGTATCCGGTCCACAAATCAGCAAATTCTATATAAAAGCGGCTGCGCTAATAAAATATATTGGTAAGCTCATACAATTTTGGTATCATTTGAAAGTGCATTATCTACTGAAAAAAATAGTAGTTACTTGGCAAAATATGTTACAATTTTTTTTTTTAGTACTTTATAGTTTTCAATGATACTTCAACAGAAATCCAGTTATTACAGTGTAAGTGTTAAATGAGAGACGGCTTTGCCGGATTCCAAAAGACCTCTTATACGGCCAACTGGAACAAGGTACCCGTCCGAAAGGTCGTCCTTGTCTACTATATAAGGACGCATGCAAAAGAAAACTCCAGTCCACCCACATCAACATTGATGAATGGGAGGACATGGCCGCGGACAGGGCAAGCTGGAGACATGCCGTCAAAGAAGGTGTGAGGATCGCTGAAGACTACAGGAGAGAGATCCGTGAAGCAAAGAGGGCAAAGAGAAAGGCTTCTTCACAGAGCATAGACGCTGTATTCTTTTGCACCGGCTGCTCAAAAGAGAGCCAGTCAAGAATCGGCCTTCACAGTCATCGAAGGCGTTGTTCAACCCAGACAGACGTGCGCAACCCATCGTCTTCCTAGATGGACGGAGGCCAATGAGGAAGGAGTGTAAGATTTAGCATCTCGCAGTCAAAACGCATGACTGTAGTGGTTCGTGCATATCATTGCGATCATTTTATTTACCAATTCTTATTCAGTAGACACAACTCTTTCAAATGATACAAACATGTACCAATAAATGGGGTCATCAGGCATCGAAATGTTATCTATTTGTGGATCAGATGCCTTAAACCACCAAACATATTTTCTCCAAATTTTACTGAAGCGTTTCTTGAGTATGTCCCTCTTCTGTTCCTTCAAATTGTTGCCACTGCTGACAAAACGAAGTAATTACTCTTTCTAGAAACCGCCAGCCTCAGCTGAATTTTCCATAATAAAGAAATATCAGATAGAGTCAAGGATCACAAAATATTAGAAATGTTAATAGTTTATAGTTTAGAAAATACATGAACAAAATGGGTCGTTTGAAGGATTATTTCAAAGTTGGACACCAACATTTCAAAAAAGAGTATATAGCTTTAACTATTTTTTCTGAAACTAGGAACTGTATTTTTATTAGAAAGCGAATTACAACTGAACGAGGGGGAGAGGGGAGGGGTCTTTTTGGCTGTTCTATCTATATGTTTAAAAGATCGATATTCTGACATTTATTTCGATTTTCCGATACCTATAACAAGCAGCAAACCATTCATTTTTTTGTAGCAAGCTATTGTAAAAATGTAATTATGAGCTTAATACAATTTTTCTGTGTTTATACGGGTATAAACCACACTAGAACTTCTTGCAGATCATCAAGGAATCACTAGCGCGATTCAAGGATTTGGAAGAAGTCCTATTGTATAATGTTTTGTTTTACTTTTTGTTGGGTTTAGAGACACATTGACACAATGTAGGACATACGGCTACTTTTCCAGCTTCTGATGGTGGAGGAAGACCCAATGTGCCTCTTTGTGCATTATTTCAAGCACTAGCGGGCACCTAAGTAGAACCATAGATCTTCCATATCCAGCTGGGCGGCTTCCTAACATGAAGAGTTCTATAGCCTAAGCGAGGTTTCGAACTCAATACGGTTAGGAGCAAGGAATTCAAAGTTAGTGACCTTAACCACTAAGCCATGGAGATCCCAAATGAAGAAACAAAGTAAAAAGCAAGCATGAGATGGCACCGTCCATTAAATTTGTAAGGACTATTATATGAACTAAATACCTGTTTCTTCATTGATTAATTTACATTATTTCAAAGTTTTCTTTTACAACCAAATAGTAACAATTGGATTGAAAATATATAATCTAGTTTGAAAACATTTTAAATGGGTTTAAAAATTTTAAAATGTGTTGTCTAATAGATAAATCAATGTTTAACTGTTTTTGGATCTTTAAACGATTCTCTACATTCATAGCAATCGGAATTTTAAACTGAAATAAAACAAATCCCATGAAATAAAGGAAGTAATGTGAATGCAGCATATGGTGCTACAGTCATGTTAATTAATACATACTGACATATAATTATGGTATATTTATCACTCAAAATGAGTTGAGTTTCTAACGACTGTCTATAGATTTTGTTTGTTTTTGTGTAGGTTAACGTCACACCGACACAATTACAGGTCATATGGCGACTTTCCAGCTCTTCACGGAGTCGGAAGACACGAGGTGCCGCTCCGGGCATTATTTTATCATATACAGGCACCTAGGTAGAACGACCGACTTTCCGTAAGCCGACTAGATGACTTCCTCTAATAAAACATTTTACGCTCCAAGTGAGGCATCGACCCAAGCAGGTGAGGGGCAAGTGATTCGAAGTCATCGAGCTTAATCATTCGGTCACTGAGGCCTCAATTGTTTATAGAGAAGAGATACTTCCGCCAGTTCACTTTTACGTAAATGCAGATTTTATTTGATAAAACTATTATAGTTATTACATATAACATAGCTTTATATTGGGTGTTATATAGCGCTCTCCCGTATGTAAGTGTCTGTTACGTCACCAATCTGGTCTGTTATCTAAAAATAGAACACGTCTCAATGTGTGGACATACATTTTACATATAATAGCATCATCAAATCATAGATTCTTATAAATGTTCAAGCAGATTCACGTTGTTTTTCAGTACACATATGAGCCGTGCCATGAGAAAACCAACATAGTGGGTTTGCGACCAGCATGGATCCAGACCAGCCTGCGCATCCGCGCAGGCTGGTCAGGATCCATGCTGTTCGCTAACAGTTTCTCTAATTCAAATAGGCTTTGATAGCGAACAGCATGGATCCTGACCAGACTGCGCGGATGCGCAGGCTGGTCTGGATCCATGCTGTTCGCAAACCCACTATGTTGGTTTTCTCATGGCACGGCTCATATCACAAACGAATGATTTTTCTTAGCTTTTTTGTGAAACTCTTTATATACACTGAACAAATCTTCTAAAGCCGAGCAATATAATTTGCCAAATTCTTAGAATTTTGGGCAGTAATAACATGTGAAATTTTCATGAATATAGCATTGTGTTTGTCTATTACTCTACTCCTTTTGTGACACATCCCAGATTCAAAAAGGATTAATATAACATGAATTACATCTCGTGCGAATTTCTTTCTAACAGGTTGAATGTTTTCAATAAAAGATTATCACATATCAAATCATAATTGTTCTTCTTAGTTTTGGTGAAAAAACTACATTATTTTGACTGTCACACGGAACTATTTCTGGCCATATATCGTCTTTTGCTTAATCATGTTAACACCTCTTTACATTTCATCATTTGTATTTTTAAGGTTCGTTTAATTAAATGTACAATGACAGTCATTGTATAGAAGCAGGCGTTTAATCAAATTAATCAGTTTCAGTTTCAGTTTTTCTGTGATATACATATGTAATCACTGACATGCATATGTAAGATGTGAGATAAAGATATTTTTGACTTTCAGTAATAATATCTAGATGTTATCTGATTAAATAGGAAATGTATGATGGATATAGTTCAATTACCTGGCCATGACCGAGATCTCATCACATCTGGTGTTATGTGTATCAAATGTATAAGTAATAATTGCGCTGCTATTTGTATCAAAATCATTTTGTATTGGATGTTTTGACCGCAAGTGCTCTTTTTCTAATGCAATATTTTATTAAAATTGTTTAGCAGCTTGCCAAATAACGTCTCACAAAATTCAACCTTTCAAGGTAGGAAGTTAATTGGCTTTAGCATTATTTCCAACGCGAGAAAACTTGAATATACAATAATTTTACGCAGGAAGCTGAGTTGCTTTTACGTTGAAATCCGTGTAGAAATCCGTTGCAATACAAAAGTTTAACAGCAGTGCCTTCTTGTTTAAAAAAAATCACGGTCACCAAGTATAATTAAGTTGCGTAGGTGATCTTTTATCTTTAAAGGTCTGTTGGTAGTACCGATCATGATGATATTTCTATATTTGATATCGCCATTTATGGTTACCAAAGCTAGAATTCTCGGCGGAGTCTAGTAGTTTGTCATGGCACAAACGCAAATAGTATGTGCCAAAGTTCTTTTTTTTTTTTTCATTAATACAACCTTACGCGGAAAATTACACCAAGAGTAGGCAAAACATTTGTTGACTTTTTGATTTACAATATTACATTACTTGTACATTGTGTCTGAAATCATTCGCCCTCCACCTCTGATTCATGTGGAAAAGTTGGCAGTTACTTGCGGAGAACAGGTTTGTACTGGTACAGAATCCAGGAACACTGGTTAGGTTAACTGCCCGCTGTTACAAAACTGAAACACTGTTGAACAACGGAGTAAACCCAAAACATATAAACAAACAAACTTGTCGTCTTGCTATTGGCCTTTTAAAGATTCGTAACACATGATCGGAGCCTTAGTTGAATTCAATAATATTTTATTTGCTATTTACACATTTATGATATCAATAATTACAAATCAGAACATATACAACACAACGAAATACTAGTAAAGCAAAAAGGGTTGGGCAACAAGCTAGCAACATTTCTTATTAGAAAGAACTAGGTGAAACATTAACACTAAAGAAAAAAGTATCAAAATTGGACTACAAAAAGAAAAGAAAAGATATAGCCATTAGAATTCCATCGATGTAATCAAATGGCAGCCATTTTGGGCACGGGGACATCATAATTCTTTCCTTATATGGGCATTACCATATATGTAAAATCAGTGAATAACAACTAAGAGAAATATATTTTGTGGGCCATAGAATAATATGAACCTTAGTATGTGTGTAAAAGTGTATACCTTAAATTTAAGCTCCATGTTCAATTGTATTTAACATAATTTTGCCATAAATACAATATTTGGTAATATCCATGTAAGGAAAGGACGATGACGTCACTGTGCCCAAAATGGCTGCTGTTTAATTAATTGATAACTTTTATATTGCCATATCTTTTTTGTTTATAGTCCGATTTTCATAAATTTTTCGCCAGTTTATAGTATTTATTAAATTATTTCTAAATGCATGTATATACTTTGTCAAATGTTGAATATTCCCCTTTGAGAAACAGGAATGATAAATTTTGTTTCAAACTACTGATATGCAAATAAGAATTTACCGTGAAGAACGATCACATTTTCAGGTGATATTCTGATTACACTTACTGAATATTACGTTTAGATGTCCTGATATAAATCAACATAAATTTGAAAAGTCGACATACGTTGAGTTACATTCCGAAATTTCCGTGAAACCTCTATTCAATGCGCAAGTCTTCTCAATAAAGAGATGACTTTTTCCATTAGACGAAACTTTGTGAATTAACCTCTTCACACCAACAACCTCTATATAACAAACACATCTTTCTCACCAGTGGTGTTCGCTTTAGAAAGGATTCGCTTCACTTAGTTCACATTTGAATATACAATGTAGTTTGCACAATAGAGGAAACAGAATTGCGAAGAGATTGAGGCTGTGATAAAAAAATATTAACTAGATTAGAAAGTAAATCATGTGTAGCCAGTTCGAATCCTAGCTCCAGCAAATATTTTTTACAACAAAATTAGGTTATTTATGCAGTTGAAAGCCTGCAGAGTTTTGTAACTGTGAGGCAGTGGTCGGTAGGTTGTATATATTACAACATCTTGTACACTGGTGGGTTGGTCATAGAAGCTGTTGAAATAATTTCACTGTAATTTTGTCGGCGGGGCGCCAACACGCCAACAGGTAAAAAGGAAATGGCAGAGATCAGCCAACATGATTTAAAATATGACCCTTTGGGTTTTCCCTTTGGGTTTTCCGATTAAGAACACATTACAGATCTTTCATGGCGGAATGGCCACGGCTGTTTTTGTTTTTTTTTTTCAAAAAGCAGATCATATGTCATGGGAAATGTCGATGGTTTTATACAATTGTCTTTAATTAATGGCATGTTTGTAATCTGAGCTGGAATTGGTTACGTGAATTGTGTTGGTTGGTGTGACTTAAAATCGACGAATTAAAGTCACATTTTTGCTATAATATGATACTTGCTTTTCATTCATACTGTTACCATTAATAGATACCTTTTAAACAGTACCTTAGCATATGTTTCCCACAAAATGCAAAAGAAATTACGACAAAATCTGTAACGGTATACTACAATTAAAAAGTAATCGAGCAATTAACATAACTACAAAAAACATTGCAGATGAATTGTTTAACAAAATACATGTAATGTAATAATGCAAGGAGTAGGGTAAACCTTGTTTACAGAGCGACGGACAGGAATAAACGATATACCGATTGCTTATGACAAGAATATGCTTGATTTACACTACGATATACAGGAATGAGCCTGTATTACAATACGATACATGGGTTGGGGCGGACAGGAATAAGCTTGCCTTACAGTACGATATACGAATAGAAGTGGATATTAATAAACATGCTATACAATACGATATACGAGTTAGAGTGTACAGGAATGAGCTTGGTTTACAATGTGATATACTGCTTTCAATGATAAGTTAAAGCGCATTTAACACTGCGATATACGGATTGCAATGCACAGGAAAAAAAATGTAGTGCAATACGATAAACGAATTGAAATTGACACGACTGAGCCAGCTTTTCAAGGTGAGACAAAGGTTGAAGCGGACAAGAATGTGCTTTCATTACAATGCGATATGCTTCTTGAAATGAGATATGCGGTTTGAAATGGATAGAATTGGGCTTGACCGAGATTGTGATATACGGATGAAAGTGGGAATGACTAAGCTCGCTGTAAAAATTAATATACGGGTTAAAATCGACAAAAAAGCACCTCATTTTCATATACATGAAACAGGTTAAATCTGACAGGAATGAGCCTGCATTACAATGCGATATACCGGTTGAAATGGACAGAAAAGAGTTTAGTTAATATTTCGGCTTGCTTTACAATACGATGTATGGATTAAAATCGACCAGAATTAGACTATCTCTTTGGCTGAATGGTTATTTTCAATAAATTCTCCAAATATTTTACGAAGAATTTTCATCTGATGCCTTGTAAAAGTTGGTATTGCAGCATCTGTATTACTTGTGTAAACAATTGTTGTTATACGTACTCAGAACCCTGTCAATTATAAGGCAATTAACCCTTAGCCTGCTGGCGGCAAGTGATTCTGCCTATGCGACCAGTGCAGACCAAGATCAGCCTGCACATCCGTGCAGTCTGATCATGGTCTGCACTGTTCGCTATTCAGTCAGTAAATTTTCAGTGAACACCCCTTCGAATATCAAATGGTATTGCCCAAATTGAATGATGGACCAGTCCATTTTAGAAATTTAGCAGGGTAAGGGTTAAGGATCCCGTCTTCTGGCAAGATCTTCTTACCAGTTTGAAAAGAATTATTTGAGATGTCAGCAGCTTATACTTTGGAATAAACTTGTTACGGAGTATGGTATTGACAAATACGTTCAGCATTTCAAAAGTAATCTAGAATATGTATAATATTATGTTATGTGAGTATAACTGTTTGGGAGTAATCTGAAATCAAAACGTTTTTATAAAAGTTTATTTTTACTATACTTTAATAACGAAAACTTCAACTATATAAACAGTAAAGGTCAAATTAACCCAAGCACAAAAACAAAAGGTAAGAGTAGATTTTCCCGGAAGGACAGAGCACCACAAACACAGTCATAGAGCCGTGCATCGTTACGTAAGAAACTCTAATAGAAAAATATAGCAGACAGATTGCTTCAAAAATCCAACAACAATAAATACATTTTAACAAGTACATTTTAATTTATATGCAAATTACACAATGGGAAAGGGGCAGATAAAAAGCTAGGGATGTTGGTGAAAGTGGAAAGCAAGAATGAATAATCAACAGGGGAAAAAGTCATTTTAAGTGCATTTTTCTGCAAACAACCGAAAGGAAACAAAAGTGGAACAGCAGCACTTCTTTCGCGGCGAGGAAACAAAAACAATTACAATGGCAAGTAATCGAGCAACTTTTGTAAATTAACATTAACAGATGAAGACCACAATAAAATAGTTTGTAGAAAATGTGCACAAAACCTGATAAAACATTCTACGTAAAACGCAAAGAAACGTATGAAAAGCAGCTAGAAATGAACTGATACAGAGTGACGGAGTATGACGATTCAAGAAATATCTATCAAACAAAACGAGAAGCACTTTTTACTACGAGTAGAAACAGCACAGACCTCCATTGCTGAAGAAATCTAAATGTAACTTAGAAAAGATAAAAACCCATTTTCACGAATTTGTTCTGAAAAAAAAACATACACGTTATACTAAGAGCCGTGCCATGAGAAAACCAACATAGTGGCTTTGCGACCAGCATGGATTCAGACCAGCCTGCGCATCCGCGCAGTCTGGTCAGGATCCATGCTGTTCGCTTTCAAAGCCTATTGGAATTAGAGAAACTGTTAGCGAACAGCATGGATGCTGACCAGACTGCGCGGATTCGCAGGCTGGTCTGGATCCATGCTGGTCGCAAAGCCACTATGTTGGATTTCTCATGGCACGGCTCCTATGGCTTTTCCGTAGAGCAATCCATCTGTCGAATGGCGTTTTACATTACACGATTGCAGGTCAGCAAGTGTAATTGCTGCAGCGTTCCAACTCGACAATGTCTCAGTACTACTTATAGAAATCTTTATTGTTTTTTAGGTTCAGTGGCTCAAAGTTTAAGGTCACCAGAATCTGACGTAACTCCGATTGAGTATAATTGTTTCTGGATCTAAGTATATAAGAAAGATAATTTAAAGAACCATTTTTGCTTGACTAATATGACAGCATTCGCCAGAGTCTCATAATAAGTTACGTAACTCTAGTTATAAATATTTTTAAAAATAATGCACCTTTTTAAATAAGAAATTTTGTTAAAGTTTTGCAAAAGTTTCTCGAAAAATACAGAGTTAAATGTTTTCAAGCTCTATACATATTTTCGGTAGCATAAGATGACCTCACATGGCAAGTTACATAACTTATCTTGTTAAAATAATGTCCCTTTTTCAACATTGAAATTTATGAAATGAGTTTTAGATGAAAGCATATTTCCGAGAGACTTCTTGATTTAACCAAATGTTTTTAAATTCTACACAAATCTTTGGTCTCACAGACTTAATAGCTGTGATTTACATTTGGCAAAATGATGCTACTTTTTCACAAAGATATTTTGGTGAAAGGTTTGCATGTAAGTACCTCTGACTAACACGTTACGCCATTCTGCTTTCAACTCAGGAAAGTTTGCTAAAGTTTATTTGTAGGTAAGCTGGGATTAGGCGGATGGGCCTCCTATAGTTGGACGAGTTGTCCTTAAGGTATTGGACCCCTAATAGTAATGTTTAAAAATGGCATTTGCTTGGTATATTCTTAAAGTTGACCGTGTTTTGCACTGTGTTGCGATTTTAAACAACTTTTACCGTGCCGTTTTTTATAAAAAAATTTATAATTTATGGTATTTCCTCAAGCTCAAGTAGAGATAAATTTCAAAGTGATGGCCGCTGTCCAAAACGTTTGCAGGGAATTCACTATACCATTAATTTTGATAAAAGAAAGATCAAACTATTGGTAATCAATTATAAAACACAAAATAAAATTGTCAATCATTTTTCTAGGGTCCCTCAAGTAAACGGATTTAATGAGACAGAATTCTAACTCCAACATTGAAAAATTAAGGTCAAATCCTGTGGGACTGTTTTAAATTTTGCTCACTTCATTCAAAAATAACTTGGGGCAGAAGTAAAACCTACCTACATTTCTTCCACAATATGTAATATAAAGAGTAAAGGCAAAATAGAGAACTTTTACCGCATGTAACTCAGTATTTTTAAAGATGTCTAACTCTGCCCCCTTCTCTTTCAGAGGTAAATTGACTTTGAACAGCAAGAAATCGCTAATCAAATGAAAAATGTCCACTTTTGTACAATAAATCAATAATAAGTCTTCGAAAAAGTAAAAACTTACTAGAAGAAAAGGAAAATAAGAAAAAATGTTGGTCTCAGTGGGTCTTGAACCTACGCCCCTCTGAACAATTTCAGTCAAAGTAGGCTTATGGTAGGAGGGACTGGATACTCTTCAAAAGGAGATACTGTATTACGGGTCTAATACCTTAATTTGTATATTGTCCGTTTGTTAGCCACTCATGGTAAATCTTGCGATGAATTTAAAAGTAGAAGAAATATTATATTGAAACAAAAGGCAATATGGAGATTATATATGCCACTTAATTTGTCTGTCCGTGTATCCATCCATCCTGATTTTGCAGTAACTTTAAATATTTTAGAAATTGTGTCATTGTTAATAAACAAAGCGCAACATAGAAAATTGAAGGTCTTATCGTTTATTTTGATATTGAAATGTAGTTCTTACGACAGCTTATGTGCTTGGTTAATTGTGTTCTATGCTTCCAAAGGATCGCTTTACAGATTTTATTATAATAGCTAAATATGACAAAAGGTAATTATTTCGAGACATTACCAGTTTTTGCGAACCTGCACGTGAGCGCTCTCCATCATTTAAATCACCTTGTCTCACTAGGGTATAAAATATTGAATTTTACGTTTTACATGCACTTTTCGAAATTTATTAAGCGATTACAAGGTGATTGGCACAAAAGTTTAGAAATGAGACGTTATATGATGGAATAAATAATGCTATAGTGATAAATTTAAAGCTGAAAATACAATGTTCATGTCCAGGAGGAAAGTGACAAAACAGCATTCAAGCTATGGAGAAGGGACGCGCTCCAACGTTTATCTTATTTTTATTTTGGTGTATTCTTTTACAAATACCCGTTCTGAAAAACGAAATGAAGTTTCTTTCTTCAAAGAAATTTGGATAATCTACAGCAAGTTAAAATATCTGTTGAAATCAAACCTACATTTACATAATATGAGAATGAAAGCTATATGCAGGTTATAAAATGATAAACATGTAGTACGTCTTAAAGGTGGAATAAAAAATGCAACAATGCAGGCCACGAGTGACTCTCATAGTTACTTGACAGCTTTTGAAATTACTTTGCAAACAAATAGGACGGGGACATTCTTATATGGCAAGACAAAATTAATACAGACAATGAAATTTAAGTTTAAATTCATATACATGTATTCTTTGTAAATAGACTACTTTCAATAGGGATATCTTTCAGTTTTAGTGCAATAAAAATTGGAATTCACTTCCAGACGATCTGAAGAAATTAACTAAATTTAATCAATTCAAACTTTCTGTGAAGAAACATCTTTTAGATTTAGCTGTGAGAAACAGTGTGCATTGCTGACATGGTCCAATACATAAAACAGTTTTAGTTTCATAGCTTCCAAATCCCAAAGTCTTTTTTAACTTTTGTCTTGATGTGTTAAATATGTTTTCATTATAGTAAGTATATTTAGCCAAGGACCCCATTGGAAATAAGCTTTCTACCTTTCATGGGCCATCCTAGGTTACTACACACTGCTATAATATATACATGTTGCTTCCAATTTGAACTATCTTAGTCTAATTAACATTTGTTTCTATAATATAAAGGTACAGATAGTATTAATAAGCCTAGCTATGATACAAATTACATTGTGATCTTTGTAAACTAGTTAATATGTGTTTTACTTATGTAAAACTATAACTTTTTAGTTACCCAACTACTGGATATTTTAGCTTAAAGAAGTGTTAATTGTTTTAATGTGTGATAAATGTCATTTGTAATTTGTGTTTTAACCTGAATAAACACATCTATCTATCTATCTATCTGTCTCACAAGTTATTCTTGCTTTTTCTACAGAGCCACAAGAGGTGACACAATAATTTCTGTATATTTCATGATGACATTACTGAGAAAAGAAGATACAAATTGTGCAATTTCAAGTGTTAAACTTTTACACAACCACTTTTGAATGAATGAAACCATATCCTTTCACAAAACGCTTTTAGTCTTCTAAAGTATATCCGCTACAATTTTCAAGGGAAATAAAGTGTATGCCTTTGTAGAGAAGCACGTTCCTGCTTGAGAAGCCATCAGACAATGGACAATGAATTAGTGTCAACAAACGATGTTTACCATGATTCTCATAGGTAATAAGTCATGGTAATGGTAGCCAATAGTCCCTGATGAAGATTAATGGAAAATTATCTAATGAATTTGTGAGACATTACCAGTCCCTATTTTTTAATCAAAGGTTAGAGTTACTACAATTAATAATGAGGAAAACTTTATGAGTAATAATACAGAATGAATATATGGACGGAAGCAAGTCTAGACAATAATTATTTTGTATTACAAGCGATATATGAGGAATGAGTTTGCATTACAATGCGATAGGTCCCGCAATAAGCTTACATTACAATGCAATAGGTCCCGCAATTAGCTTACATTACAATAAGTTGGATTCCGCAATTAGCTTACATTACAATGCGATAGATCCCGCAATTAGCTTACATTACAATGCGATAGATCCCGCAATTAGCTTACATTACAATGCGATAGATCCCGCAATTAGCTTACATTACAATGCGATATACTTATTAAACAGGTCCTGGAATGAAAGGCTTTAGAGTGCGGAATACGGGATGAAATGGGCAGGAGTGAGCTTATATTACAATACGATATACGCATTGAAAATTACTGTCGCAAAAGAAAGTAATTTCATTTTATATGGATATACCTGTTGCGATATGTATTGAAAAAAAAGTTTTTTTTCTTGAAGTAAAGAAACTGTATAGACAATAATGAACAAGACTGTCTCGAAATTTAACAACATAGTGAATTGTTTTATGATTGTTCTGCATACCCATATGTCAACTTACCAAGGATCGCGCTGAAACGCATATACTATTTTTACAAAAGAATCATGACTTTGCTTAAGCGATTTTATTAGATGAGTTTATGCGGTAATTCATACTGCAATGTCGAATATTTTACATAATTTATCGTATAATTCTTTATCAGAAACATCAAAAATTAAATAGCCGGAAGCATAAAACTGATGCAGACATGATCCAAGCTAAATACATCGATCTGTGATATGTATCATATCAGTTAGATAGAACATGCTTCTATTGTCGAGAAATTTGTGTTAACTCAAAATAAAACTGTTATAAAAGCAAAACAATATAAGCGTGTCAGCAAAGAAAAACACTTCAAATGAAATAAACTCCGAAATAATATAAATCCTAACTTTGGAATAGATGATATGTTTGACTGTACAGATATACTAAAATGTGTCAAACAGTTAATCAAATTCAATATTATCAGAATTTTTTTATGAGAAATTCCCAAACCTGTTTAACGTTTTTATATTTCTCATCAATGAATACTGCAAATTTTTTGGTCATTTTAAAATGATTTAATACTCTTAACTTGCTGAAGGAATCCATAGACTAAGCCATACTTCTTTTGCAAAGATAATGTATTCCATTAATTTTTATCATGATTTAGCTGATATAGATGTGAACGAAAAATCACTAAGTAGTTAAAAGTTTGATACGGATCTGTACAAACTTCTTGTGTGCCCACCTTCGTTCTTCAATTTGACATCTGCTGCTTTTCGAAGACAACATTGCACTTTCTTCATTACACTCACAACATTTTAAGCACACGAGAAGAAAATGACTTTTCTTTATCTTATTGAATATGCTTTGAAAATAAAACATTTTGCTAAAAAAAAATCATTACATCTTAAAAAGTTCAGCTTGTTAAGGCGAGGAAGAAATTTGCGTTATAGCATTAATTCCGACAGGCGAAGGTCCTACACCGACGTCAAACGTCACGACTTTCTGAAAGCATCATCGACTTGCACTTGCGCAGAAGTCTGTTGGGATACAAAAAAAACAACAACAGCGCCTTCTGATTTAGAAATTACTGAATGCCAGTTGCGTGCGTATCTTATCTGTAAATGACAATGTAAGGTACATTCATGCCGCACTCTGGTCTTTTATAAATGTAATATTATCTTTAAAAATATGAAGATAATATCGGGTGCCACCATGATATTTCTATAATTTAATATAGCCATTTGCGCTCATCAAAGCTGGAATTCTCGAGGGAGTCTAGAAGTTTGTCATGGAACAAACGCCGATAGCCTGTTCCTCAGATTAACAATGGTTACATTAGTATGACCTGACGCGGAAAATTACGCCGTGGGTAGGCCACACACTATTACTTTACTTCTAGTCTTAAAAATGGACATCATCTATGATACACCATGCTGCTTCTGTATTTATATTTATTAGCAGCAGGTTGACAACGTTTTTGTTAAGTACACCTTTTCTCTGATGTAATAAATGTGTATGTTATACTCATTTTCTCTGTGTGTCATATATGGCTATACATTAAGCATGATTTTAAAGAGTTACCAGTCGTTTTGTGGTTGCGATTACATACGAAAATCAGTTTTATATTAAAGAAAAAGCAATTGTGCATGCTAAAGAAACAAATATGACGAATTTTCATTGCATCGTACTATGAAACGTAGAATGTGTTATGTTAGCGATACATTTTGTCTAAAATCAATTGTTACGATTTGAATACTGACACTATACCGATAGTTTATATCGCAAACAGAACGTGTCACTTTAAACGAAATTATAAATGGGAGAAGTAGTATTTTGACACAAGTTTCATATTTTCAATACGTATCTGGCTGTATTACAACTAGTTTCCTTGAGAGGTGCAAAGTTTCGCATCATTTTGCCGAAGATCAGTAGCAGTGAAATTTATTTTCTAAATGTGTTAACATTACCTAAAGTCAATATGATGGAAGTCTGACTTGCTTCTTACCTTAAGGCATTGCCATTGACCCCTAAAGTAATTCTGATTTTAGAATATTGGGATTTAGGAATAAAATTACAAATATCGTTAATTAATTTTGAAGTTACGGATTTCCCCTGTTTTTATTCCTTTGTTTCAAATATATCAGCTAATATAAAACCAAGGTATAACAGAAAACGCCCGACCTAAAATTTTGAAAAAAGGTATGTTTAAGCTTCACTGACCAAATTCTTTCATAAAAGTTTTTCATATTGAAGACATTTTAGGTGAACATATTTCATTATTCATGGAAGAAAGTACCTCCTTTGTAATTTGACAAGAAGTACATTCTGTTATGAACTACAGTTTTTGTCTCGTTCTTTACAGAAACATGCGTTGTGTTCAAACACACCCTTCTGTGGATTACTTGCGATTAAACAACACTTTGTGCTACAATTTACATCCTGCATTACCATTCTACCACTAAAAGCAATGCAAGTAAATAGGCATTGTAAAAGGTAGTGTTTTTTTTTCAAATACACGCCGTACTTTTTTGTGCCTTTTTAGCAAATTTAGCACACAAAAAAAACTACAGTTATTTTTTATTCAAAATTATTCGCAGACCTGTCAATATTTTCATATACCTCAGGCGAAAGCCATATACATGATTAAGGAAATTATTCTGATAAAAAATTCTATGGAAGGATTTTCTGAAAAATTAACAATTTAACAATTAGGATGGAACACAATAATTTCCATGTCATCTTCATTTTGAAATATTTGATGAAATCGAAATATTTAAACCTGTTGTCGCATTATATATATATTTCAATCAAACGTAGTATTTTTACGCCAAGTTTTGATTAAAACTTCTTCGGAGTTTATTTCGTGCGGAAGAATTTTCTTTGCTGAGACGCGATACGGTTTTACATACATAACAAGTAGAAATTTAATATGTTTGGATCGGGGCTGCATCAGTCACATGCAAACAAGGGTTATATCATGCTTCATGCTATTTCATTTTTTATGTTTCTGATATTCGGAATAAATAAGGATCTACAAATCATGTAAAATATCCGCCATTTTAATCCATTTAACAGAATCGCTGAAGCAAACGTTTGCAAAAATAATGTATCGTTTCAGTTAAATCTTTATTTTAGAGCCGACTTAGGGGTATGCGAAAAAAACTTGAGACAAGTCGCTATGGAATTAAATTTTGAGACGGGCCTGTATACTATCAAACATGCTGGCGGAGTTCTAAAAATGAGAATAATTTCAGGAAAATCTCATAAAATGTGTTTTACCTTTTAAAATTCGGCGCATTAGGGTGTACTGTGTACTGTGTTATTTTTCGCGACATTATTGCAAAATAACGGTCGGAATTGGTTTGATACAGAATTATTCGTCATTACCTATCATCATTATTCTATTACATTATAGGATTAATGCTTAATTTCAATGTCGCAATTTAAAGACATTTTTTTTATATTTCTTATCGTCGGGTACGTGCGAGGACAGTCCTTATAAACTGATGAAAATATCGTTATGGGTTTGCATTTCAGATCGTATAAAAAAAACATGTAAATTTGAAAACCAGCAGATTTTCATCTAAGCACTTTTTGTATATGTAAAAATTATTAAATTCTTTTACTCATATAATTTTTGAAAAGGCACTAGTGAGAAATAAAGCCAGACTATTCACTAATAGAACGAATGATAGTTAACCATAAGAACATGAATGCACGGATGTGAATAAAACACTTCGTGTCGCCTTTTCGCGGATCAGATGGCAACTTTTATGCAAATTCTAATAGATTTTAGCTAGCTTTCCAGTATTTGCTAATTCTATCTATTCTGTTATGTTACGAAGAGAGCTTAATTAATGACAATATGTGCATTAAAAAGAAAAAAAAACAACAAAGATTTTGATAATGTTCATATTATTTTACGCTTTGGAAATCGTTTGTAACATTAACTAAGTTTGGTTTAGATTTAATGTTTGGCAGAAGGTTGTTACAATTAACATCTATACATACTGATCTTCATTTCATAAATTGAATCGCTTATTGCTTTTTGGACAAGGCAGCACGTAAGTAATGTTATCTCTGTCATAAGTCTGTATAACTCATGTTTTACATTTATACCACAACTTGAATCAATTTTCTCCTTTGGTAACTCAGTGTTTCATTGTGGAATTAATCGAAACCTTACAGTGAAAAACGTAAAATGTTTACTATTCTAATCACATAAAAAATTGTCTTTATTTATTTATATATAATAGATATGTTTAAAAATCAACGAAATGTCAAAATGACAATACGTATTATATAACTTCTTCTAGAAAATGTAAACCTAAAAAGCTTTGACAAATAAATAAATAAATATATAATTAAGATAAATAAATAAAATTATAAATGACTAATACTGGTAGCTAGTTTAATACACAGCCCTCCAAAATTAACCGTACTATACTTAGATCTTTAAATTTCATCTGTAATAATGACTTCATAGTCTAGCCTTCACTACCAAAAGGGTCACCGGAAAGAAAATGAATCTGGTAGAGGATAATAATAGACTTTCCGTACAAATGGAAAATTCTGCACTCAAAACTAATACATACATTTTTATGCAGACTTCACAATAATGTTGTAATTATATACTAGTACAATACGTGTTTCAGTGCACTTATAACTATATGGAAATATAATACAAACTTAACTTCTTAAAACACATTTTAGATATAAATGAAGAGACACCAAAAGAAAAATGCAGTAAAAGACATAAGTAAGGACTAACCAAACACAAAATAGCAAAAACTATATGAAAATATTTTAGGTGCATAGTGCACAACCAATCCAACTAATAACAGGCTCGGTTTGATTGAATCCGCTTACGAGAGGTAATGAAATGTGTAACACTTTTCGCGCGCCCCTAGCATTGGCTTATTGTAGTAAAATTGAATGTACTCTACTATCCCAAAAGGCAAAGACTTGACCAAATCTGAATCAGTATTACCTTATTTTACATACTTACAAGTATTTACTTATTGACAAAATAAAAATAACAAAGAACTTTGTTTGCAATGTTATATAATTTTAGAATAGTTCGGAACCTTTTATTGCATTATTACTTTATAACGTATCAGGTCGTTTAGTAATTTCTGGTTCCATCACACTTGTTTACTACGTGACAGAATATTTGATACAGAATTTATTAATTTCGTTCGCATGCATTATTCTGTTACGAGCCACGTCATCAAAACAAAACAAAAGGTAAATTAGTACTCTACAAATTTGTCAAACATATGATATGCACTAGAAAATAAAGTATCATTTTTATTTCAAACATGCGACGAATGTAGGAGACAGGCATAGTCATGTCGGTGGCAATATTTCTTTTAAAGGCTTGTTTACGTTACAAAAAAAGCAAGAATGCTTCAAACGTCACAGCTTCAGTAAAAAAACTCGTTTGAAATTGTTTTACACCTAGACATAAGACATTTATAACTTCCGAAATTACTTTATTCCTTTGAAGCGTTAAAAGCAAATACACAAAAGAGCGACAGCGGGTTTAATGCTTTTTTGCAGTTTTATTTTCTGCGGTTTGTGTTTTATGATAAAAGTTCGTGTTTTTGAAATGAAAAGTTTTAAGGGATCCTGCTGGTCAAAGGATTCATACGTAATAATTGTGCAGCTTGCACGCACTAGCTCTTCGTGATATGTCCGAGAATATATTCATGGAATTTTAATGGGTTTGTTTCAGTATAAATTTATGATTTTATAAACAAATTATCATCACATATTAAAAAATTTAAAGGGTGACAAATATTTAAATAATTAAAACAAAATGTACGCATTTGTGTTACATAATTGGTACTACCTTTAGGTAATCCATCGTTGCAAAATATTTCTCTGCCCTTGTGCTAATGGTTAATGTAAAGTATTCCTCGAGTTTTCCTTGAATTTAATTTTTGCTTCTCAAATTGTTCTTTAAACTTTAAAACCACTTTTGAGAAGAGAAAAAATATATCAAAAACTATAAGTTGTTCTTGCAAACTTCTTCAGATTGAAAGAAGGTAGTCTTGAGGCACAATTTAAGCACGGGTTTTTCGGCTGTGATTGACGTTTATAATCGAATGTGACCAAGTAGGCGACACATCCACTTACCAGCCTTAAAATATAAAAGTCTAAAACAAAAAGCCTTTTCCGGTTTACAGGATGCTTTTACTACTTCCGGTTTTCCTAATCGCGTTTATGAGCCTCGAAACGCTCTGTTAGGGACGAATTAATGGCCTTTAGCTTGCATTTTATTCTTTGAGATATTTTAGGTTTGCATGAAACGTGTTTAATTCATACCATTTCGTTACGCTGTTTACTATTTAGCGAGATATGGTAGCAGACGAATGCGTTAAAAGTCCTGTCGA
The DNA here is from genome assembly GCF_021730395.1 of Mercenaria mercenaria. Lineage (NCBI taxonomy): Eukaryota > Metazoa > Mollusca > Bivalvia > Venerida > Veneridae > Mercenaria > Mercenaria mercenaria. The sequence continues at coordinate 39,795,269 of NC_069370.1, forward strand.
GTCCAATTGATCTTAAATCATTGAGTGATTTCAACGTTGCCATTGTGTCGGAAGTAGAGCTAGTTGGCGGTAATAATGGCGTATCAATCCAGTAAACATTTGTGATTGACATTTACGTACATTTTCCATATTATGAAAATAGTTGTTTATAGAAACAGGACAAATGTTACTCGGATATGACAAAAACTACGTCACACGAAGTTCAATTTCAATGAGAAATTCTGCACGATTCTGAAAATAATAGTTATAATTTAGTACATATTATGCATCTAAATTTCGAAATGGTTACCATATGATATTAATAGTGTAAAATACAAATAAACAAGGCATAAAGTCTTCAATGAATATTTCTTTAATTTACCTTAATTAACAACGGTCGAGTCATCCATATTTGTAGTGAATAATTATTCCATGTTATTGTAAAAGTTTTTGCCAACGGCCTAAATGATTAAGGCGATAATATACCAAAATTTCAAAATACATGTATATCAATACAATGGTCAGTAGTATTTAAAAATGTCCAATCGCTATCTTTCCCTACAGAAGTTTACTTCAAGTGTAGAAAATCCTCATCAAATATATGTAACTTTTCTAAACATATAAATTAATACGCATAAACTTTCTAACTAAACACAGCATTTGTTCATGTTTTCAAATTTGACATTTGTGTCTAGAGTATACCTTTAATGAGGCATGACATTCCATGTGGACCATTTCTTTCAACTATTGGTAAGGAAAACATTTGTTCATCGTATATATTTCTTTAAATCGAACTTACTGACTTGGGAACGTAGTGGGGGTAAGAGTGAGGTGCACCATAAAACGGTTTAAGCTCACCAGTGGTGGTTTTGCAACTGGTCGTTCCAAGGCGGTTCCCTACTGTGTTCCTTTATTTGTTCGTTTTGTGTGTGTGTGTGTGTGTGTGTGTGTGTGTGTGTGTGTGTTTGCTTTGTGTAAGTGTGCGTGTGTGTGTGTGTGTGTGTGTGTGTGTGTGTTGGTCATGTGCACGTTCGCGTGCTTGGTTAACGTTTAAGGATGCTGCGTTCTTGGAACGTGGCTTTCCCTGTCACATATTCTATTTTTAGAAAATTATTGAAACTCACCTGCTCTCTCATATTCTATAAACGACTTTGGTGTAAATATATTAAACTAGTGCCAATAACCTCTGAATTTGAAGAATTTAACTTTTTCATTATGGGTTGCTAATGTTATTAGTAAACCTTTTACCTATAAACTGGTATATTAGTCTGTCAAATCAGAAGAGTTTCATGGTTTGATGTCCTAACACCACTTAGCACCGGTTTAAAAATAGTAACAACACTGAGTCTTAAAGTACGAGACGAAGTTTTACGGACAGCAAACAGCATGCAAGTCTTATGTTGCAAAAGTTAATTAAATCCATAAGAAGATACTAAAATAAAACTGCAGTCTATCTTATCGCTTGGTGTGATTTGTCTCGTTCTTCGCGTAATGTCATAAGAACAATTTTTGTTATATATCCCTGACTTACATCAAATTACACTGCAAAAGTGCTACTCCGAGAGTGTAGTTATGTCTAAGAAAATTTGATTTGGCTATCAAACACACACTAGGGGGACATGAAGACACTATTTTACCGGGCTAATTTGATACATTTCCCACCAGGGTACTTGTGTTCGGCTGATCGTCTCAATACATCTCTGGTTATCAGTATCAGAAGCTAGTTTAAAACAGTAATTTCTCAAAAGCATGTCGTAATTTTGCGTAATCAAATTAATAACTGATTAGTGTAATGAAAGTTCATTTTCCTGTAGGTTGAGGAAATTATTAAAATGTTAAGGATGTAGTATACCATGTCTTCTGGGTAGTATCAACTTTTTTGAATTGTAGCTATTCATTATCCATCTTGTAAAATGTTTAAGATGAAACAATCTCATGTTTGCTTGACTCTATGCCTTCACGTAAAAGTTTAGTCAGGTTTGAAGTACGTGGTTTACTAAACGTAATACTATGTCATATTAAAAAAAAATGAAAATATGGACATTTTTCAGCTTATTTCTCACATCCTTAGAAACCTACGTAATTGATAATTTTATTAGTGTTTACATTGGATTTCTAATATTATAAGGTTAAAATGTATGTCACGGGACTCTTACAGCCATAATGCATTGTCTCTCATTTTTAAGCAACTAGATATGATGACGGCTCCGGTACCTATTTCTTTATGACCTAAGTGATATGAACAGAATTCCAAACACTTACCATTTTACCCTATTTTATCTTAAAGTTGTAAAATACCATGGCAATAGGGAGGTTTGAAATATCTTCAAAATATTGATTATTAAACAAGACTGGTGAAAAGTATTTCAGCAAATGTAGACTGTTTTACGGTAGCTCAAATACAAATGCTCAGAATCACTTTAATACTTAATAGTCAAAAGCTATTCATTTGACGTCTTTTACGTCATTTCTACGTTTCTATGGTAATTAATTTATTATTCAGGCGCTATTAAACCACTGAGCATTAAATTGGAGACAGGTTTATGTAATTATCCTAAAACATTGATATTAAACACATTTAGTTTTGTCGTAAATGTAACTTCCCACATTTTGCTTCCGGTTGGACTTGCAAACATTCAAATTTGACAAAGCATGGTGAAAACTAAATGCCAAAGTCTGATGCTTAATTAAAGTGTATAAAACTTGTTTTCATATTGGCATTTATATGTTTTATCTTGACAGATGTCCATTTACTAGTATGCACATATCATATGTATTGCTCAGTGTAGATTTTTAGGCAGTAGAAAACAACATAGTTCTTTTTCAAAATATCAGTGGTTTTTTTTTCTGTATTTTGGTAGAGAAATAAACGCACCCTTGATGCAAAATGTAACGCCCCCAGTGGCGCTTAAAAATAAAGGTAAAGTTTCTTGTTTAACGTCAGTAGTCGACCAAAGTCCCCACCTGGAATGGATGGAACAACTTATTTCCAGCCGAGCCCACGGCAGGCGTCATATTTACCTCCCACGCATCCAGTCTAGACCGATACTGCTGGAAACAGTACCAATAAAAGTATATCATCAATCACTGAACAGTAGTCGGGATATCAGCCACAACCGGAAATCAAACCCAGATCGCTGGCGTTGTAGTCCAACCTGCTAACCACTGCCGTACTGTCTCCCTGATTAAACGATGGGATACGGAATGTCAATAAGGTAGAATGGTCTTGTCCTTGTGTCCGATCCTGGGGGTTCCACATACTGATGACCAATATTTAAAACAGACATTGCAACCAAAATTTTACAAGATGATCATTATATATTTATATAGATGTGCCCTAGAAGGAGCTTTTGCTATGCTTTATCTTGTAGAATTCTGCTTAAGCCGGTGCTTGAAGGCATGGTGGTATTGCATATTTCATGACCTCTTATGAACAGACTCAATCAAACCGAATATGCTATTATTTTGCTTGATTACATTTTATGCTTCCAAAGGATTTTTTTGCAGTTACAGCAGTCTTTGAGTGTTTTGTGGAGGTTGTAAAAGTCTTGCCGAACCTGGATTCAGTGTGGATATATTTTGTAGTCATTTGTGGATATTGGAGCCCATTCAAATTAGTTATAACAGAATTGCACTTAAGGAATAAGGTCAGTAATTCGGTTGTAAGCCTCCGTGGTGTAGTCGAAAATAGTGCCTATATATAAATAGTCCAAATTTTTTCTTGGGTAAAAAGCAAATTCTATATGTGCTGAAGTATTTATTCTGCACATGTTATTAATTCACTCATCTGTGGATATTAGAAAGATATTTACAATGTTTTGTGATGTATTGTTTGGAAACAGGAAGCCACAATAGGAGGTAGGTATTGTGGGTATGTTGCGGATTAATTTTTTCACCGACCTTGACATTGGTAGAAACAGCTGACTGGCATTTCACTAGGAACTATTCAACACCATGTTTTCTGTTTGTTTTTCATTTGCAGACACATGGAACTAAAGAGAAAAGGTAGTCTACCAGAGATTGATGTTTTAGAAATATTTTTTACAGAGCTTTGTTTATAGCACATTTTATATGAAATATAGGCATTTTTTACTGACCTTTGACCTATTAGAAAGGGAGACTATTTTGTAAAATGACTTTTTAGCAATATTAAAAGCTAGATTAGATGAAAAATTAGAAGATTTTGGCCTTTTGGGCTGTAAGCGGTGGACGGCGTTGTCTGTGGCACTAAATGGCCACGTTATGGAAAAATGAGGGCAAAATTTCCACAAGATGTTCATTCTAAATATTATTATGTACACAGATTGGCCTATATGATAGATAAAAACATCATAGAACTAGAAAATACTGATCATGTGTCCCATTTATGCAAGTTTTCACTTTGCTGTAACCCGGAACATTTGAGTTTAGAGCCTCAAATAATAAATAATTCAAGACAGCAGTGTATGGATCAGTGTTTCACTAATAAATAGCAAGGCCGGGTTTATCCGAATTGCATTTTACAGGTATTTCAATGTATGACAGCCTCTATAATACATGTACATGTAATATGGAAAAAGAAGTGAAATTTCTATATATACATTGATCATAATATAATACAGTATTTACAGACAAATAGCACTAGTCGTACAGCATTGACCGAAATATTTTCCGGTACTTAGAAAGGTGACCGGTTCAGTGAAAATACATATGATCAGCAAGTTCGGGAATTTTCGACAAGTCCGGGGTAGGATCAGTAAGCCCTTTAGAGTAGTGGACCTCTGCGTGAATCTTATACCTTCGCATACGGGATGCGTAGCGAGAGTCGTTCATTTTTTTCTGACATTGTTTAGATTTCAATCTGAGGGCAAGTTTTTCAGACTTAAGTAAGTGTTTAATAACTGATGTACCCTTAGGTAAACTTGCACCTAAACACTGTGACTTTAAAAGAGTGGAGTTAGTATATCCATGGTTCAGTTTCAGGATTTGACCGTGTATACGACCCAAACAGTTCCTAGAATACGTGACAGACTTCGGCATGCATGAAGTATATGCGCGATTGACCGCTTCACATTTCTGAGTTGAAGTCTGTAGTTTGGTTAACTCTATGCTATTGGGACCAAGCAAAACTTGAATACATGAATATAAAGTTGCCTCATCAGATTTGGTCATTTTCAGTTTTAGATTTGCTGGCAAATAATTCTTTGATTGTTTAAAGTTACCGGGACAAACAAAGCTGTATTTCTTACAGGATTCACCGCAGTAACCTTCGAAGCAGAGAATAATTGTTAGTGTAACATTATGCATAGCCCTTTTAATTGCCTAAATGTTTCCCTGGTATACAGAATGGGCCTTTTTTAGCTCACTTACACACCTAGACCTGATAGATAGTGACAGCCTACTTTGAAGGTTAGCCCTGTGGGGGCCACTAAACATATTCTTGCTGAACTTTGCCTTATTTATTTGACGGCGCATTGAATTGCTAAGGTGTCTTAAGTCTTTTAGATGTGAAACAGGTTTAGACTGGCCCTTGTCAACACCACTATGCCTCTTAGAGTCCCCATCACCAGTGAAATGGGCAATACTGAGATCCTGATTTATTTCAGTAGTCACCAGACTGTTCCAGCGTAATTCATTGCCAATGGAATCTGACTCAGCTAATGATGCTTCACAGTGTCCCCTGTGGTTAGGACAGACTACAGTTTCCCCTTTATTTCTAAGTTCTGAGGCAATTTTACAGATCTTCACACCCACAAAAGCACCAATCATTTGCTTGTTTCTTGTATTATTTTCACACATAGTGGTAGTGACAATGGTGCCAGCTTGGAAAGGGGTACTATCAGCATTAAATAGAGGGTTGTTATAGCAAGAATCTCCCTCAGCATTAGTCATTTCTGGGTTTTTGTTGCCACATGCCTTATTTTCAGCCTTTAATTTTTGCCTTAACTCATGCATATTGTTCTTATTTAGTTCAACAATAGCCTTGCCAACACTATTAGACTGTAAGCGCATAGAAGTTTTAGCCGGTGGAGTGATGTTTGTATTTGCAAGAATTCGCACTAAGCCGGTGTTGCCTACCGGGGTAGTCATGGCTCCTAACTGTAGACCTACATTAGCTTTTGCAGACTTTCTACCTCTTACATTGGAATCTACATGTTCAAATAATTGGTAAAACTTGCTCTTGTAATTGCAATTAGTACATTTCAGGCGTTCATACCAACAGATTCCCCATTTACGGGAAACAGAAGCATCAATAATCAAGTCACCAGTACATGCATAATTTCCAATACAGTGCATTTCTATTTCAGAATTAAACATCTGGTTCAGTTCAAGGGGACGGTACAGTCTATTAGTCAAAAGGTCAGGGTGTACATCCATGTTATCTGGTACAGAGTAATCATCAGACAGTGTTCTAGTCTCAGCCAAGCTGCGAAGTGGTACAGCATTGGTGTCAGTACCATCAACATCTTTAAAGGTAAAGATACCTTTGTACTCATGACTTTGCGGGAGTCATGAGACTGCTTTGGGAGCCTTATGTACCTTTTATCAGTGTTATGCTTGACATAATTACGTTTGTTACCTTTGTGCACATTACTGACACCTTTCTTAAATCCACAAGCCTTGACAGTCTTTACCGCTTTGAGACAGACGGCATTGTGTTAACCGTAGCACTAACTATAGAAATTTTTACTATATGAACCTTAGAAAGTCTGCCAGAAGAATGAAAGTAAAATGCCAAAAACATGTATATTTAACAGAGGCAAACATTCTTAGGTCATGTCAAAGAAGCCAGGTGGTAATTGCAGAGGTGTGAAATGTGTCATTTTTTCATTGTTATTGGAGTCACAGCCATAATTATGTTTGGTATACGCAGAAAGAGGTCTGATTGAAGCTTAATTACTCTTAAATGCTCACCGGGACATCAAAGCATTTTGCTAAAACAATTATATGGCTGTTTGTCCAAAATAATGTTTAGAAATGCCTTCTGATACTAATATTTTATGAAAAATTTGGTTAATTTTGCATAAAATTTGATCTTCTGGTGACAGTCTGCCAATGAAAAACATGTTCTACTATTTTTAAAGTATGATTTCTGAATAATATGAACAGTTTTCAATACACCGGTACCATTTCCTTTAATATATCCATGAAAAAATGACGCGAAATAAGAAAAAATCTATTATCATGTAATTGACCGTAAAACCTTATTTTTGTGGCACCTAGGCGCCTTTGACATGACCTAACAGTTATGCCTGTATTTTCTCTACTGTTGGTATTTCAGCCATGAAACTTGGTAGGAATGTTGGCAAAGGATTATATTTAAAGGAGAAACCAGTTTAATTTAGATATATTATCAAAAAAGTTTTTTTTAGGAATAAGGTCAGTAATTCGGTTGTAAGCCTCCGTGGTGTAGTCGAAAATAGTGCCTATATATAAATAGTCCAAATTTTTTCTTGGGTAAAAAGCAAATTCTATATGTGCTGAAGTATTTATTCTGCACATGTTATTAATTCACTCATCTGTGGATATTAGAAAGATATTTACAATGTTTTGTGATGTATTGTTTGGAAACAGGAAGCCACAATAGGAGGTAGGTATTGTGGGTATGTTGCGGATTAATTTTTTCACCGACCTTGACATTGGTAGAAACAGCTGACTGGCATTTCACTAGGGACTATTCAACACCATGTTTTCTGTTTGTTTTTCATTTGCAGACACATGGAACTAAAGAGAAAGGGTAGTCTACCAGAGATTGATGTTTTAGAAATATTTTTTACAGAGCTTTGTTTATAGCACATTTTATATGAAATATATAGGCATTTTTTTTACTGACCTTTGACTTAAGTCTTTGCTAGGGGATTGATGCGTTTTGCAAATTTCATTACCTATCATGAACCGACTCAATAAAAACAGAGCCTGCTAACATTATTTAACTTGGTTGCGTTCTATGATTTCAAATGCAATTTCACGGTTTAAGTTTGTTAATTGACTTAAGTACGTTAATTTGTACGTAAATATTGATTAATCAGTAGTTCAGGCTTTGAAGCGGAAGCTTTGTATATACTTCCACATTAAAAATATGGCTAATTATTATTGATTAGTGTTGGAAATAAATAAACTTTGGGTTATACTCCTGTGAAGTGTTTCCCTGTAAAGCTTTACATCTTCTTGTTTAGAGATTATTTTACCCTTAGACTCTTCCACAGTCTTAAAATGAATTTCACGACTGTTTTGCGTCGCCATTTTCAAAACAAAAGGCACTCCTAATTTGAGTTTTGCAGTTGGCGTTTACTACTTCGTAGCTTTTCATAAAAATAGATTTATTCCGTTGCAATCATGTATACATGTATATATGTACATACATGTATGAATAAAGGGTATTTATTAATGAATTAAGTATTATTTTTATGCGTTTATATGCCATATTTGGACTTCTCTCATAACCATGAATCGCGCTAGAGATTTTTGGCTGATTTGCAATAAGTCCTAATGTGGTTTTATACCCGTATAAATGCACAAAATGGCATTTTATCTTTATATTTTCACACGAGCAAGCTAAATGATCAGCTTTCAATGAGTATCAGAAAATCTAAATAAATGTTAGAACATCGACCTATTCAAGATCTAAATAGAGGAGCCTGAAAGACCCGCCTACGTTCAATTGTAAATTGCCTTCCGATGCAAATAAAGTTCCTAGTTTTTATTCAAAATGTCGTTAAATCCAATGAAAAATCATAAAGTCGTGTCGATTCAGTCTTGATCTTTACATTAAGTAGAATTAGTTTTAGTTAATATTTTATGTTGGTAGTTTTTTTCGAAAGACGCCACTCTATTCATGTTTTTTGTTATTGTTGTTGTTTTGTTTTTTTTGTTAATGGCGCCAGGCTGCGGAAAAGCAGTTCTTGGTATTATTGCACCAATGTTGTTATACGTAAATAAACGCTTTTTCGTTCCATACATGTATAAAGGTATAAAGTTAATGTAAATAGTATAATTGTATGAAAAGCCTTAGCTGTCTTATAAGCAGAAATGTCATTATATCATGTTGATACTTCTTTATATAGAGTGGTTGTTACTTCATACTGAGAGGTCCTATCTGTATATAAAGTTGATTTTTGGGGCGGAGTATAGTTTGGTAATGTCCTTATTTGAAACGGATATGCCTTTATTTCATGTGGTTATGTCATTATATAAAATGAATATGTCTTTATATCAAGTGGTTATACTATCATATAAAGTGCATATTTCTTTAAAAAGAGTGGTTATGGCATTATATAAAGTGCATATTTCTTTATATAGAGTGGTTATGTCATTATATAAAGTGTATATTTCTTTATATAGAGTGGTAACGTCATTACATAAAGTGTATATTTCATTATATAGAGTGGATACGTCATTATATAAAGTACGTATTTCTTTATATAGAGTGGATATGTCATTATATAAAGTGTATATTTCTTTATATAGAGTGGTTACGTCATTATATAAAGTACATATTTTTTTATATAGAGTGGTTACGTCATTATATAAAGTACATTTTTCTTTATATAGAGTGGTTGCGTCATTATATAAAGTACGTATTTCTTTATATAGAGTGGTTGCGTCATTATATAAAGTACGTATTTCTTTATATAGAGTGATCATGTCATTATATAAAGTACGTATTTCTTTATATAGAGTGGTTACGTCATTATATAAAGTACGTATTTCTTTATATAGAGTGGTTATGTCATTATATAAAGTGTATATTTCTTTATATAGAGTGGTTACGTCATTATATAAAGTACGTATTTCTTTATATAGAGTGGTTATGTCATTATATAAAGTGTATATTTCTTTATATAGAGTGGTTACGTCATTATATAAAGTACATATTTCTTCATATAGAGTGGTTACGGCATTATATAAAGTACGTTTTTCTTTATATAGAGTGGTTATGTCATTATATAAAGTGTATATTTCTTTATATAGAGTGTGGTTACGTCATTATATAAAGTGTATATTTCTTTATATAGAGTGGTTACGTCATTATATAAAGTACGTATTTTTTATATAGAGTGGATATGTCATTATATAAAGTGTATATTTCTTTATATAGACTGGTTACGTCATTATATAAAGTACGTATTTCTTTATATAGAGTGGTTATGTCGTTATATAAAGTACGTATTTCTTTATATAGAGTGGTTATGTCATTATATAAAGTACGTATTTCTTTATATAGAGTGGTTACGTCATTATATAAAGTACGTATTTCTTTATATAGAGTGGTTATGTCATTATATAAAGTGTATATTTCTCAATATATAGAGTGGATATGTCATTATATAAAGTGCAAACATTTTTATACAAAGTTGTTATATACTGATATAAAGTGCATAGTTCTTTATATATGGAGTTCAAATGCCATTATATAAAGTAAGTATTTCTTTAATTCTCATTATATAGAGTCGTTATTTCTTTATATAGATAGGTCCCTCTATACGGGTGTACATTTACCGGATCGGCAACGCCATAAAATCTGCGCTCCTATTGGCATGAACACAATAAATAGCTGGCCTTCTTTATTCTATATAAAAAACTGACAAATTTCCAATGGCTGCAGTTCACATCAGAGACCGTCCATTTTATTAGATCACCGCTTCATTTAAAAATAGTTCGATAAGCATAAGGATATGGATTGTTTAGAAAAAATATCCAAATCAATTGAACGCTTAGTCCTAGCTCGGTAATTCCTCAAGTGCATAATTTCATGATACTCTAGCTTACCAGCCTACGTTTACCAAATATTGAAACTTCACTAAAAATATAATTAATATGGCTATTATCAATTTTTTTTCATTTGCCATTAATGTTACGCACTTTGGGAAGGGCTGAATTCTAATGTTGTATAACCTGTAGCCCAACCCATTTGCTTTTGTTACCCATTATGAATATGTGCTGTGTATCATCATGTGTTCAGAAGCAATAAAATATTATCAAATCAATATCAAAAATAGTATATTAATATTTTAAATCTCAAGTAAACTGTTACCTTCATCCTTGAACTAATGCTTCAAAATACGGAAGTGTCAGCTGCCTCCTCATACCTCAATGCTGAAGGTAAAATCGATCCTCAAAGCCGCTGTGATTTGACCTTATGAATCTAAAACAATAGGGACATCTACTGATCCAACGCGGTTGTCCTTTAAAGTTTGGGGTCGCATTAAAACCTTTGCTACTTTGAAATTCAGCCAAAAAATGTGCATTTAAAAGCTATTTCAGACAAAAATGAGCAAAATCAGATTGAAACGTTCACAATTCTTGTAAGAACTGGGGACTTGTTGATTTTGGAAGACTCTTGGACTAAATAATGCATTACAAAGGTAAAGGTAAAATTTATTTACCGTCGCTTTGTGAAACAATTAAAATAAACTCTGTAGAGCTTTAGAGCGACCCTATTTTAAAATCAGTTAAAACCAATTATACCTTACCCCCCCCCCCCCCCCCACCCCCAGGGATTTGCTGGTACCCATTTACAGCTGGGCCGACTGAGGCAATCCTGATAAAGTGCTTTGCCCAAAGACACACCGCAATTGGAGTAGTCAAGATTCGAACCAGGGGCCTTCACCTCCGTAGAGATTCGACCAATGCAAGGCCATCTCAAACAAATGTTTTATGCACATTGACTTGAAAATACACTACTTGTCATGAGAATTGGAGTACAGGTACATTTGAGTGTAAATTCAACTTGACAAATGTGTGCATTTGAAAACAAATTCAGACAAAGAATCTTAGCAAATTAGGTTGAAAGTACACAAGTCTAATCAAAATTGTTTGTGTACATGAATGGATGGGGGTTTCTCCCCACGAATTTTTTTAACCCTACAAAATATGTGGTACATTTAAGGCATTTTAGACACAAAGTATGTGATCTCTGTGTAGAAGTACACACAAGTAGCGAGTATAGGTGTTTGACGAAAACAAATGAGTGGCATTTTATTTCACTCTGTCACCATACAACAAACACATTTGACTTAGTATCTTAATCATTGGAAAAAGTCCGGTCAAGTATCATTTTCATTGAAATACGTATGATTTGACATTTTAAAAGGCAAGGAATGCCTGGCAGTAAGTTAATTGCATAAGAAAGCCATCCCCAAGCCTTTCATAACGCTGAAAGGATTTTTTAAAGCAGACCATTATCGAAAGAAGATATGGCAGTTTGAAATTTAAGAAAATGGCTGATCATGGAGGCAGTCATTTAGTGTGTTTTTGACGTCATTTCCATGTTAAACAGATCTTTTGACGTGTGGGTTCGAAACTCAGCATCGACATTTATTTTTTATTTCAGTTTTGCACAAAAAATTAGATTCCTTCATGTGCTCTGTGTCAACACGACAGAGAAATAACTAAAGCCGATATGGCAGATGAGAAAGGTTTAGTATCATATCAAAGATGATATTATTTAAACGCATGCACTTTAGCGAATAATGAACATAATATAATGTTATATAAATACATATATGCAAATACAAACCATCAAAGAAAGAAACGTAGATATGGGAGCAAAAATGAAAACGAATGGGAAAAACAAAAAACAAAATCTGAAATAAAAATCCTCATGAGGATTCGAACTCCCAAAAAAATTGCTTATATCCAGTTGTAACCTGCATTTTACCCGACTGAGCTATGTTGCAGTATACTATCCGGATATTTAAAATGAAACAAATGCTTATAAACTTGTCAAAGAATGTGCACGCGTTATGAATTGTTATTTCATTAGTTAAAATGGATAAAATGGACTCGTCCTTGCGTTTCGGCGGGAATCACGTTATCACTGGAGATTAGTACTTTTCACAATGTAAAATGGACGAAAAGACCAAAATTCGTAGCTATATAAAATGCCGCATTATAGGGATTGATATAGATTCAAGAAGTGTGTGGTATATATGGACCTCAGGTCATTTCAATGCGCACAGTTTTAGGTGGGTTAAAGTTTTTAAAGCAGGGATATTATCTGCCGAAGATGATACCCGTTCTGGAAGGCCTAAAACCTCTGTTACCAAGGCAAACATCGCTGCTGTAGAAGCTATGGTCGGACAGGAGGCGCGATTGTCGGTTAAAGATATATCCAGTTGTACTGGCTTATCAGAAGGCAGTGTGCAAACAATTCTGAAAAAGTGTTTGGACCTGAGAAAGATTAGGTTAGGTGGGTACCTCATTTGCCCACTGAGGAGCAAAAGAAAAAACGCCTTAAATGTGCCCGGGAACTTTTGAAAATATTTAAAGGCTGTGATAGTCGGGTTATTTCTAACTTGCTAAACATGTGACGAAATCTGGGTGCACAGTTTGATCCACAGAGAAGGACTGATAATAAGCAATAGAAGCAAAAAGATCAAAAACGCCCCTGTATTTCCAAGAGGACCATAAGTTCGAAAAAGATATCGTACGCAATTTCTTCAGTTGTAGTTGGCCAGTCGTTCAAGTGCCTTGTCCATCTGGTTATACAGTCACTGGACGATTCTACAAAAACTCTGTACTGAAGAAAGTGAAAGAGTTTTACAATCAGAAACGTCCAAACAAAGGATGGTCAGGAGTCCATCTTATACACGACAACGCCTCCTCTCACAAGTGCGAGGTTGTTAGGTCTTTTTTGGCTTCTGAAAAGGTGGGAGTTGTAAACCACCCGCCTTACGCACCTGACCTGAGTCCTTGTGACTTTTTTTTATTTCCAAGGATTAAGAAAATGCTTTCTGGTAATTTTGTAGCTTTAAAAGGATATGACGGGCGGAAAATATTTTCAGCGTAGGAGATATTGAAATCGTATTATTTTTTCTGGTTAAAACTTATTAGTATTTAAATTGAACTTAACAAAAAAGTGGGATTAACGTCACGAATATCAACTGGATGAACTTCCTCTTTGAAAAATAGTAGTTATATTTGAATGTCAAAGGACTGTGTCGCACTTATGTAATTTGGATTTGCCAACTTTGGTCTAATATTTGTAACTCAATAAAATTTTACTTTAAGATTTCTTTTCATTGACATTTAAGGGACTTTTCTGTAGGGGTGGTAAATTATTTGTCAAACAACACCCTATCGCTTCGTTATCATCATCACTTAGTTCCAACCTGGCAGTCTGCGCCTCGTTTTGAAAATTCGTGATTTGGCGAGAAATCCCGAGAATGCTAAATTTGCCGAATGTGAAACAGGTCTATTCTTTGCTAAAGTAACAAGAATTTGTAACAGATTAACCAACATCCCCCGCCTAAGGACATTTTTAACAAAACTTATTGCATGCCAATATAACATCTTCTAAGTAATGGGGCAACATAGCAACAATGTATATAAATCATAACTATAATATATTATATCGACATTATTAAGTTTGAAAATGTCAGGAAAACTCTAACAGGTGAATGCTTTCAAATGCTACTATCTGTATTTTACAGATGTAATGTAATTTTATTTTTAAGTTGGTAAGGAAAAATAAATAAAGACATAATATAATATTTTGTCACATTAAAGGAGGAAATTAATAAAAAAAATGAAATACAAAATACTTATATAGTACTAAACTTTTGTTTTTAAATTGCACACCAAAAATATTAATTCTATTGTTGGTCAGTGCAGAGCTGCACTAAATATCACTTAATGTTTTGCAGCCATAGTAATGCTACATTTACCTATATATACCTTTAAGTTAAAACTTGTGCCTGGATTTGCATTTTACAAGTCTACAATTGTTAATATCTTTTTATATTTATCAATACCTGTCAATTTACTTAAAACATAATTTCATTTTTAAATTAGTGAGAAAACTGGTATAAAAAAAAACACATGTATTGTACTTTATCCTATAAAAGGGAGGTAATTTCGTGTACAAAAAAGTTAACTTGGGTGTCTGACCTTGACCATTTGCTTATGACACAATGTCTTGTAATGGTGAATATCTATGCTAAGTTATTTGAATATACACCAATGCATAAAAAAGTTACATACCAGACAAAAAAATTGCCAAAAATGTTCTTAAAGGTGGCGTTGACCTTGGGGTTATAGACCGGACAAGAAATAGACCATGTTTACCTTTGTCTTCTAAGTGTGACCTTGAGTTTGGAGCTAGGGGACTGGGTCTTGCGCATGACACATCAACTTATCATAGGGAACATTTGTGACAAGTAATTTTAAACTCCCTTTATAAATGGCAGAACTATGGACTGGACAAGAAATAGACCATGTTAACCTTGAACCTCTGTGTGACCTTAACCTTAGAGATAGTGGTCTGGATCTTGCACCTGACACGTCGTCTCATTATAGGGAACACTTATGCCAAGTAATTTTAAAATCCCTTCATGAATGGCATGTCCGGTCAATGAGTTATTGACCGGACATGAAACAGACTATATTAATTTTTGAACTGTAGGTGTGACCTTGGCCTTAGAGCTAGGGTCTGTGTCTTGCGCATGACACGTCGTCTCATTATGGTTAATATTTATGCCAAGTTATTTCAAAACCCTTTATGGATGGTAGAGTTATGGACCGGACACGAAGTGTGACGGACGGACGGAAGGACGCAGCCTATTTTTATGCCCTCCTTTTTATCATCGAAAAAGGCGGCGGACATCTAAACGGTTCTCAGATGTCTGGGTGACTGGGGATCTGAATCTACCCGAGATGGACTGAGGTACTATAGCCTATCTTCTGACTGTAAACATTCAACCTACTACAGAGAAATTCTTGAGACTTTAAATGATGCATAACGCGTACAAATGGTAAACCTACCTACTAGAGAAAAAATATCCTAGATCTATTTTTCATGACAAATCCAACTTTGGTCAATCAGGTTAACAGGTTAACATCATACCCGGCATCAGCGACTATAGCTTTGTTGAGGTCTAAGTAAATGCTTCCGCCAAAATTCGTTTCGAAAACCCTAAAACATCATGCTGTATAAAAAAGCAAACCAAGAGTGATTTAAACAGTCATTTGACAAGCACCATCAGGAAATATTAAAGGAGGACAAATAGTAGTATTATACCACATTATCATTTGAAGATCTATGGGAGTATTTCTCATCCACACTAAACAACTTATCAGAAGAACTTATTCCGTCAGAAATGATTCCCATAAGTAACCACCTTCCCTGAGTAAATGAAAGTCTCAAAAGAATAATCAGAAGGCGTGATAGTGCCTTCGAAATATTAAAGAAATAAAACGAATTTTCTGCTTACTAATATTTTCAGACCGCAAATAGTTCTTTGATCTCAAACATACATTCCGTAAAAAATAAAGAGGCTTATAAATATACTTTGATGATATTTGAAATGCTTACCTGTCTGATCTGATCAAAAACAAAACTCACGACCTGAAGACAGTTACAACTATCCAAAAGTGCCAAGTGTCCATATAAGTGCCAATGGCAAAGACTATCTCCTACCAAATCTCAATTAACCAACATAAGGCAAAGCGGGTCAGACAAGAGCAAGCCCATGATTATAAAATCTGTCACCAATCCTTGAAATTATCTTTCAGAAGTCCATTGATCAGAGATCTATACTTTCCCAGTTTAAAATACAAATGTAATTGTACCCTTCAAGTCCTGTACGAAATTTTAAAGATGCAAAAGACCTGTATTTTGTTCAAAATTTAAAGGGCGACAGGTCAGACCCAGTCAACTGCAGGCCCATATCCTTTACGTCAGTATTCTTTGTAAACTGTGGACCAAATAGTATCCTCAACAACTACACTTGTAAACACTTAACAAAATTTGGCATTATATAGCCATGTGGCCGGTAATATGGCGCAGTTAAGACTTGTTGATTTGCTAAAAATATTAAAACGCCTACTTTTTCACCAAAATGTGAATTCATTATAAAAACAAACAACATTTAATCTATCATACAGATTTTCAAGCAAATATAATATTGAACATTATTTTTTTCGCGTCTATAACAACACAGCCATTCTCCGTGCTCTCTGCCGTGTGCAATTTAGGAATAACGCATGTTTTTTCGTGTTATAACATCTACAGAATCCCGATGGATTGGTTGGTTAGGGCTCGGATACCAACGATTCCCGAGGGATTCTGAAGCTGTTATAACACGAAAAGAACATGCGCTAACGCTATTCTAGCATAAAACGCGAAAAAACGAGGTGAATGAGTATATTGTCTCTCATCGTCATTAAATTTTCATGAAATGCGCGGTAAAGTCTACGTTGTTTTTTCACGTTGACGTCATTTCCTTTTTAATTATCCGTTTTGG
This sequence comes from Mercenaria mercenaria, assembly GCF_021730395.1. Taxonomy (NCBI): domain Eukaryota; kingdom Metazoa; phylum Mollusca; class Bivalvia; order Venerida; family Veneridae; genus Mercenaria; species Mercenaria mercenaria. The sequence continues at coordinate 39,812,473 of NC_069370.1, forward strand.
GGCCATAATACGTTTACGCTTTGCCACGGAATGCGCATATATAAAAAAGTGTTATAACAGACGTTAGCGCGAGAATCTCTCTGTTAACACACGTTTTGTCTATGTTAAAACAGTCCCAAAAAGTGACAATAACAGCAGTTTTATGCTAGAATGTGTAATATAAGTCAAATAAAACAGTTTTTAGCTACTTGCACGTACAATACTAAGTATGTATATTTTTAAGTGCTTTTAGTAATTCTAGCAGGGATCAGTACTACAGAAGTGTTCTCAAGTGATAAAAATATTAGAGCAGTCTAAAATAATGCAACATGGTGTCTAAAAGTACACAATAAAACAACATGACAATAACATCTTAACATTAGTTCGCATGCTTAAAATTTGCGGAATTAAGAATATTCATCTATTCAGATTTTAGATTTCTGCCTGAAAACATCACTGTCTTGTAAGCTGTACGGCCGTAAATGTTTAGACACTTCCAAGATGGCGGACGCTGAAAGTCAACACAGGTAGGTGTTCCAGTTTTTCATTGATAACATGTTTTCTTCAACACTTTTACCAGCCACACTTATAGCAAATGATAGCGGAATAACATGTTCCTCCTCGGCATTATCTAAGAGTTTGTTGATTTCATTGTTTTTCGAATTATATTGACGCAAAATGTGCCAATCTGATGAAATTAAAATCGAATCGAGGAACGCACATTATTTTCGGACGTATCTTATTCAATATTTATATCTGTTTGAATATTTCTGAGGTATTTTGAAGCTTTTTACTGGTTCTTAACGATGGTAATGCTTGATTTTACGAAACATATCTGGAAATATAAACTTTTTTACGATTTTTAAATTGTCAATACTGCGGCATAGACTATACCAACATATTCACGCTGAGCGGTGTAGACACGTTTTTTGTGAACGGTTTATACATAAAATTAAGCGAAAAACTGAACGGTGTAGATACAAGTTTTGAATGGTGTATACATTGTTTTCCATTATGGGTTTATGCCATTCACGTGTTATTACTGTTGACACTCAGAAAGAAGTTAACGTATCGGACCATTTGTTAACGTATCTGACAGCAGTAATTTTCGTTTTTAGAATAAACATACATTGATTTTTAATATGTTTGGTGTATATTCCCATGTACATGTGGTGTGGTTTTAGTGTATACACTGATGTATACAACTGATGCTAACGGTTGGCTATAAAATGGGTTAACGTATCTGACGATTTTTTTTCTGTGTACGACCAAATGCATATCTATGTCCAGACTATTCACCAAATGTGAAAAGGTGCTTTGCACAGGCAATTGTTACATACTTTCATTAAGAACGTAATCCAAAACCTGTACTTTTTCATTTTTCAGGTCTATAATGGCGAAAAGTCGAGCTTAATATAAAAAAGAATATATATAGAGAAAAAAGAAGAATGATTAATCATACCTGGAAAAGGAGCATTTACGAGCTAAAGGAAACCGAGAGTCCATTCACAAGCACAAATTCGTTTGAGAATGATACAACAAGAATGCAAATGATGCCTAGATCACAACATGAACTGAATCTTCCTGGAGTAAAAAATCATTCTAGAAAAGTAATAAAAAAACTGGAGATGTCAAATGCAATTATTGCTGAAGGGAGAGAGGCAGCACAAAAAAAGCAACATCTCAGTCAATGAAAAGAGTATTATGAGAGTAGTCAGTGGAAGAATAGTAAAAAAAATGTAAGTGTTAGACACAATCAGAAAGCAAACAGGTCTTGGTAGAAAAGGGCTGAAAAGTTCCAACACGAAAATAGTGAGACCTATTTGTCAAAAACGACTCGACGAAGAGAGAACATGACGAAAACAGAAATCATTTAGTTCCTTGGAAGGGAACATCATGTCAGTATTCAGATGCCTGGGAAAAAGATACCAAAGCCCATGAACAAAGGTGATAAGAGACAAGTGCATATCCTCAATCATTATCTAGAGAATATATATCAAAAGTATAAAGCAGAAAACCCAAACATAAAGATTTCTAAATAAAGTCCAAGACAGTAAAGCCGAAAATGAAAACGTAAAGTGACAGATGAAAGTTCCTGTTGTTGGATCATTTGTTTTGGCTAAATATGAGGGCAAACAGTATGTGGGTAAAGTCCTATAGGTCGGCTCCAATGAAAAGGATGCGCATGTTTCGTTCATGAAAAAGACCCGTGTCAAATGGTCGATACCACTGTTCAGATGGTCTTCAAGAGCTGATGAATTGTGGGTAGACTTTGAAAACATCATATCTTTAATCTAGGAACCTTTCCCCATGGCAAGACCAAAAGGCAGTACAGGTTGAACAATAATGACTCTGCTTTCTTTGTTAACTGATGTTCAGACTGATGTTCAGTTTACGACAATTTAACTTTAGAGTTTATGTGTTAACGTATATGATGACATTTTTTCTTTGACTCCACTAGCAAAAGCAGAAGTAGTAGTATAAGTTATATTCACATAATTATGTAAATTTACATTGAATGTGTTTGAGAAAATGCAGTATTCTTTATATACCACTTTTCCTACTGAATTTGCATTTAAACTTTAACCGTAATAAATGATTAATTTTTAACTGTTTTTTTTTTATTTATTTTACTGATGTATGGACATTATACAGAAACGATGCAGTAGAAAAAATTGTGAGGTATAAAAATCGGTCAAACAATATGCATATGTTATGATAATGTTTGTTGTAATAGTTCTTTTTCACATTTCCATTCATTAGATGTGTTCATTCATTCATTGTTGCCTTTCATCAGATATACCTCTGGTTTACGCATAAAATTATTATCATATATATACAAACATAAAATAATTAGTATAAATCAAGTAAGGTAGTAAGCAAAAGATTTTTTTAATATAGTTACCTTTGTAAAATGATAGTTATTGTAAGATTTGTGTTAAACAATAGCGGTGTAATTTTGAAAGAGATATGAAAGTGGTCAGTTAACAAGAAATGTTTCATTTGATTACACTATGCAAAACGTAGAACAAAAACGAAACATTGTTAATTTTGATTTACATACATAAATGTTTCTAAATTTCCATAACAAAGTTTTACATGATACAAAAGTGTAATTTTGTCAAACTTAATTTCACTGATTAACGTATCTGATGAGAAAAGTCAACATCTTTAAAAAATATGATTTTTTTGGTGTATTAAGTTGGTTGGAAATCACCCATTATCAGTTTTATGAAACTTGTATGTTGTAATTTCAATGAACATTGAGATAGGTTTGATCAGATTTACTTTCATTTTTCCCATTTTCAAAAATGAAGTTGGAACTTTAAGTGAATTTGAACGCGTAGTTAATTTACATATATTTTTGAATGGCATTTTTAGCATAGCCGAAATTAACTTGTATCTACATCGTTCAGTTTTTTCGCTTAATTCTATGTATAAACCGTTCACAAAAAAAAAACGTGTCTACACCGCTCAGCGTGAATATGTTGGTATAGTCTACGCCGCTGTATTGGCAATTTAAAAATCATAAAAATTTTGATATTTCCAGTTATGTTTCGTAAAATCAAGCATTACCATTGTAAAGAACCGGCAAAAAGCTTCAAAATACCACAGAAATATTCAAACAGTTATGATTACTGAATAAGATACGACCGAAAATAATGTGCGTTCCTCGATTCGATTTTAATTTCATCAAATTGGCACATTTTGCTTCAATATAATTCGAGAAACAATGAAATCAACAAACTCTTAGATAATGCCGAGGAGGAACATGTTATTCCGCTATCATTTGCTATAAGTATGGCCGTTAAAAGTGTTGAAGAAAACATGTTATCAATGAAAAACTGGAACACCTACCTGTGTTGACTTTCAGCGTCCGCCATCTTGGAAGTGTCTAAACATTTACGGCCGTACAGCTTACAAGACAGTGAACATAGATCCTATAAATTATTCAACGTGCAAATTATAATAATTCCGATCTACCCAAACGCATTCGCGCCGTATAATACAGTGGTATGCATGTTTCTACATGTTGTAGTGGAACAGTATGATCGATGTTGTTCCAAAGTGCTTAGTGTAAAATGAACACTTCTGAGTGTCAACAGTAATATTATAACACGTGAATGGCATAAACCCATAATGGAAAACAATGTATACACCATTCAAAACTTGTATCTACACCGTTCAGTTTTTCGCTTAATTTTATGTATAAACCGTCCACAAAAAACGTGTCTACACCGCTCAGCGTGAATATGTTGGTATAGTCTATGCCGCTGTATTGACAATTTAAAAATCGTAAAAAAGTTTATATTTCCAGATATGTTTCGTAAAATCAAGCATTACCATCGTAAAGAACCAGTAAAAAGCTTCAAAATACCTCAGAAATATTCAAACAGATATAAATATTGAATAAGATACGTCCGAAAATAATGTGCGTTCCTCGATTCGATTTTAATTTCATCAGATTGGCACATTTTGCGTCAATATAATTCGAAAAACAATGAAATCAACAAACTCTTAGATAATGCCGAGGAGGAACATGTTATTCCACTATCATTTGCTATAAGTGTGGCTGGTAAAAGTGTTGAAGAAAACATGTTATCAATGAAAAACTGGAACACCTACCTGTGTTGACTTTCAGCGTCCGCCATCTTGGAAGTGTCTAAACATTTACGGCCGTACAGCTTACAAGACAGTGAACACGATAGAAGTGACTTTTTATTAGGGATGGGAACGAATGTTCGAATATTCGAATATTCGAAAATCTGTCGAATATTCGAATATGAAAATCAAATTCGAATATTCGTAAATTATTGCATTTTTTTTTTTCAAAATAAGTTTCATTGATTTTGGGCAATATGAACGAGACATACAGAATAAAACCATGTCATGTTAGTTTATCACGTATCAAAAGATGTCCAATTAACAAGAAAATAGCAATGCATAATTGGCAGTGGCCATCGTTACTTATTAACAGTTTGCAACAGGCGTCAATGTGTCAGATGCATGTCAAAAGATGTCCAATTAACAAGAAAATTGAATGCATAATTACCTGGGGTCATCGCTACGGATTAACAGTTTGTATAAGCTGTAAATGTGATATCTTTTTATCTTTTGTTCATTTTTATTGGCGCCTGTTTTATGTAACAAATTGTAGATTTTTTTTTTTTCGAAAACAATACCAAACTTGTAGATATTGTCGATCTTTTCACAATATTTTGTACGAGGTTTCAGACCATCCGCAGAATCGGTTTTCATCCGCAATCGGCCGTATTCGAATTGAATTTTGAAGTAGTTAATAATAAAATCAAGAAAAACGTATGATTGATGCACAAGTTCATGTTGAAGGAGGTTTAAGTCTGCCTTACTTGCATTTTACACGACGATTTTTACACGCCGATTGATTTTTTTTCAAAATGGCGGCGGTAATACAACAGCGCGTCACGTGTTTAAATGGGACGACCTGCTATTTTTAGATAAAATTGCGACGGTCTAAATTATAATCGTTTTGATTTTTTGTATCATTTTGAAGCTAAAACACTGGATTAGTTAAATATGTTCATGATTATACTGACAGAATCGTGAAATAAAACGCTAGGATCGGCGGGTTTCGCTATGTAGGATCGGGTTACCCGAAATAAACATTTTTGGCCTTATTTACGATGATCCACGCTTTAAACAAATGAATACGTTGTGTATATGCCAGTCACTTAATAAGAATTTAAAGCTTCCATTAAAACTAACCGAATATTCGAATATATTCGAATATGGCAAACCGAATATTCGAATATTGATTTCAGTATTCGTTCCCATCCCTACTTTTTATATTTGATTTTAACCACACTTGCACACAACCTAAGTCACAATAAGATTTCGGTTCCTTTCGAAAACTGGCTAGATTCCATCATGGGTTCTAGAGTTACTGCCCCTGAAAGGGGCAAAATTTTCTATTCTGGTCCTTTCAGCCACAAACAGGTTTCATTTATGCTTTGGTTATCTTGATGATCTCTAGGATCGAAACTGGGTCATGTCGGGTCTACCTATTTATCTATCTATTTATACTGCAGGGTCAATTAAGGACTAGGTCATCAGTTCAAATCAAAGGAAAAGCTTGTTAACACTCTTGAGGCCACATTTATGACCCTATCTTCATGAAACTTGTGTCGTGAAATTGGTCCTTTCGCGTTTTAAGTGCATTTCGTTAATTTGTATTAGTATACAGTGGTCTATGTAAAAGTCAGAGGTATGTCCGTATTCAAGTGACGTCATACGGCCATATAAATACACACTGCGCATCATATCCTGACAGATCGTCCTGGGAGCTCAAAGAGTGCACATCGAAGAGAAACTGGAGAAATAATTTATAATAAATAAGCCATAATTATAACTGGGACTTTGGTAATAAATAATTTAGGTGAGGCACCCTCATATTTGCAGCTTCGGCTCATCCTTGCTGGGTCCTCTTGATAGCTATATTGTTTTAGTGGTCCGGGTCGCAATATAAGCTGATGGTTTAAGGTTATAGTGCTGAACCTTGGTAGGTCTGAGACAAGGTTTAAAACATAGTTTGAGACAAGGGTTAAAACAGTGGTTTAAGACAAAATTGTTAGGTGTTTGAGACATTTGGTTTGAAATAGTGTTAAGGTTTGGACCTAGGTGGGTTGTGGAAAGGTCAGTCCCTCATTCTTGCAGCGTATGCTCATACTTGTGGGGTTTCCAATCCATATACTCATTCTAGGTCGAGTGGTTCATGACAGAGTGTTGAAACAGCTGGTTAAAGGTCATAAATTTAGGTTGTTGGAGACCAGCTTGTGTACAATAAGGACCGCATAGTAAATTGATTATCTGCTTGATTTTTAGTTAATTTATGTTTCAAACAATCATTTACAAATCATTGGTCAAACCAATCAAAAGCAAGGTAGCTTAAGTAAAATTCATTATACAAGTTTTATACCAATCAAAAGCAGATAGCTTAAGGAAAATTATATATATAAACAGTTTAATAGTTAGTTACGCTCGGTACACGTGACAGAAGTTTTTGGTGGCAGCGGTGGGATTCAACAGATATCGAACAATATCACTTACCCACACATAAAGATGGATAGTCCAGATGATGTGGAGCGACGGCTGGAGAATATCAACGAACGTTTGAGGGAAGTACAAAGACGGAACGAAATCAGTAAGCTCCAGACAGAAATATCATTTCTTGAACGTGAGCTGAGTATGCTTGAAACAATAGATGTCAAAACACGGCCAAGACAGTTGTTTCATGGCAATAAAAGAAGCACAAACAGTATGTTTGGTACAGATACGTCACCTTTGGGTACACCTAAACAAAGTAGGAAAGTTCAGTTCGACACAACAGACCAAATCAAAAACCCAGATCGTTTTGTAACAAACAGAAAGAAGCAGAAACAACCAGCTACTTCAACACCAAAACAGGATGCCTCTACGACAGATTTACCAGTTCCAGCTAAAGCTAATTTGAAGCAGAGTGGTGCCAAGCTGAAACCGGCGACTTTTGATGGAACAGGGAACTGGTTAGATTACAAGGCTCATTTTGAAGCTTGTTCAACACTAAATAACTGGTCGTATGATGAAAAAGGTTTATATCTAGCGATATGTCTAAGAGGGCAGGCACAAGGAGTTTTTGGTAATTTATCAGGCAACAAAAATAATTATAACGAACTGTCAAAATCATTAGAAGAAAGATTTTCCCCACCAAACCAAACAGAGTTGTATAGGGTTCAACTTCGAGAAAGACGACAAAAAGCAATTGAAACTTTGTCAGAGCTTGGTCAAGACACACGGCGTCTCACAAACATGGCATATCCAACAGCCCCCGAACGATGTAAGAGAAACTTACGCAAAAGAACAATTCATGGATGCCCTAATAAATTCAGATATGAGAATTCGTGTTAAACAAGGTAGACCAATTAATTTAAATGACGCAGTGCGGCATGCTGTTGAACTTGAAGCTTATAACAAAGCCGAAAAGAAACATCTTGAAAGCCAGGGTTTTATCCGTTCAGCAGGTGACCATGATAAAATGTCTGAAACTTGTTTTGCTGAAAGTTTGAAAACATTGCAGAAAACAGTTGAACAACTTACTAACTCAGTTAAAATTCTTGAAAATCATCAAAACAAATACGGTCGTAGGGTATCAAACAATAGTAATTTTCAGAATTTTCAAAGACAAAAGTTTCATCCAAAATTGAAAGAAAGGCGTAAATGTTTCAACTGTTTTTCTGAGAATCATATCCAAAGGAATTGCCCTAAATTACATCATAAACCTGAAAACAAGAGGCAGTCAAATAATTCCATAGGTTCAGGACTTATTGCCGATGTTAAGTTCAATGGGTTACAATCTGAATGCCTGATTGACACGGGTGCTTCTCTTTCTATCATATCATTATCTTTATGGAACAAACTTCTAAACTATTCGAAGCATAACTCTTTGAGACCATACAGAAGTAAAATCTATACTACTTCATACACAACTCTTGATGTAAAGGGAAAAACAAACGTTTTTATTGAACTACAAGGCATAAAATGTGTTTGGAACGTTGTAGTTGCTAACATTAATGTAGATGCTATTCTTGGCTTAGACTTTCTTAAAACTCAACACTGTCAGGTTGATGCAGTATCGGATACATTAATAATACAAGGTAAGGAATGTGGTCTAAGACTAGCTGACAGGACATGTTGTATGTCTAGCTTTACATATCTTCGGAAAGGTCATACCCGAGTTCAAGAAGAAAAATTATCAGATGTTAAGTGTACGGTTGTTCGTTGTAAGTCAAAAGAAGGTAGATCAGAGTTACCGAAGATGAATGCACAGGGTATGGATATGATATGTCCACCGGTTAAGGAGCGTCTATGTAAATCCACAATATTTCAGGACGAAGACTTGCAATGTGCTCTGAATAGACATCAGTGTAAGATCTGTCAAAGGTCGTTCAAGAAAATGAATTATCTGTTAAGACATAAAAAGCTGAAACATTCTGGCATATCTGAGAAAGATGATTTTGATCCATCAATAGAAAGTGTGAAGAAGTCAGAATGTTCAGCCATAATGAAAGAAAGGAAGATAGAAGAATCAAAATCGTATTCAAAGTTGCTTAATGAAAATGAAGCGGTAAAGATAGAAGACAGTGTTTGAGACACTGCACTATCGCTTCAAACAAGCGTATTGATAGAACCTCATAGGAGAAAAATCACCAGTCTGCTATTGAGACAGTGATTCAGAAGGTTAGATATATAGTAATTTATTACAGTATTGTTACATGTTGAGACAGATCTTTTGTGTTATATGCTTTGAATTTATAATGAATAAATGAATGTTAAATGAAGTCAAGCGGGACGCTTGAAAATGGAGGCGTGGGTAATGTCGTGAAATTGGTCCTTTCGCGTTTTAAGTGCATTTCGTTAATTTGTATTAGTATACAGTGGTCTATGTAAAAGTCAGAGGTATGTCCGTATTCAAGTGACGTCATACGGCCATATAAATACACACTGCGCATCATATTCTGACAGATCGTCCTGGGAGCTCAAAGAGTGCACATCGAAGAGAAACTGGAGAAATAATTTATAATAAATAAGCCATAATTATAACTGGGACTTTGGTAATAAATAATTTAGGTGAGGCACCCTCATATTTGCAGCTTCGGCTCATCCTTGCTGGGTCCTCTTGATAGCTATATTGTTTTAGTGGTCCGGGTCGCAATATAAGCTGATGGTTTAAGGTTATAGTGCTGAACCTTGGTAGGTCTGAGACAAGGTTTAAAACATAGTTTGAGACAAGGGTTAAAACAGTGGTTTAAGACAAAATTGTTAGGTGTTTGAGACATTTGGTTTGAAATAGTGTTAAGGTTTGGACCTAGGTGGGTTGTGGAAAGGTCAGTCCCTCATCCTTGCAGCGTATGCTCATACTTGTGGGGTTTCCAATCCATATACTCATTCTAGGTCGAGTGGTTCATGACAGAGTGTTGAAACGTACGGTTTGAAACAGCTGGTTAAAGGTCATAAATTTAGGTTGTTGGAAACCAGCTTGTGTACAATAAGGACCGCATAGTAAATTGATTATCTGCTTGATTTTTAGTTAATTTATGTTTCAAACAATCATTTACATATCATTGGTCAAACCAATCAAAAGCAAGGTAGCTTAAGTAAAATTCATTATACAAGTTTTATACCAATCAAAAGCAGATAGCTTAAGGAAAATTATATATATAAACAGTTTAATAGTTAGTTACGCTCGGTACACGTGACACTTGGTCAGAATGTTTATCTTGATGATTCCTATGTTAACCCTGACCTTCTGACCTAGTTTCTTATTTTTAAAGCTACAGTAAAGAGATTTGGACCGCCTGGTATAATTTTTAACAGATGTCACTCAGTAGTTATCTAGAATAATTTTTACCATGACATACTCACCTAGTTTTTTGTTTGTTTCTGAAGCTTTAGCAAAGAAATTTGTTCAAGCAAGCAACTAACGTCAGGTGAGCGATATAGGGGCATCATGGCTCTCTTGTTAAAGTTTAAATCACTATCACATTTTCTTTTCTCTACATTTGGTCCTATTTCCCTAAATTTAGACCTAATTATGTCTACTAAAAATCTCTGTGGAAGTGTCAGGGACTGCAAAGAGAAAACAATAAGAAAAGAAAAGAAAAAAAGAAAGAGACAGATAGATAGACAGATATATAGATTAGATGGATGGATGGATGGATGGAAATATTTGACTGTCGGAATATGTGTTTATCTTTTTGTTAATTTAATTTCCTTTCCTTTAAATTCTGCTGATTGGGCTCTTCCGGTAAACAACAGGATGACAGGTAGGTACGAAAGAAAAAAAAATGGATAACCTTCATTTTCCCGTTTAATGGGTAATAAAGTCGTGACTGATATGAAAAAAACTTATTATTTATTTTGTGCGTAGCAATTTATGTTATTTCTTTGTATCGAAGTACAAGTCCTTGACCTGATGAACCAATAACCCTGGACCATTCGTACTCAAATGTTTTCGTATCCCGGCACGATCAGTTTCGACAGTCTAAGACTTTGTATGATAAAAATCGGAACACTTGCACTTTAGCGGTCCAGTCAATAATAGTATTTTTAAAATGTCTTAAAAATTAAAAGTAATAAACCGTAACGCTATTTTTAGATGGATATGTTAAGTAGAGTCAGTGTACCCTGTTTCGCACACATTTCCTAAGAGTACCTTTCTGTCTAGCTAAAAATGATTAAATTTGAATTTACCTCTATATGTTTTAATAAACACACTTATTTCGGTTTGAAACACGCTACTTTCACTTCCCACTACAATGACGTCATACCTCTTAGTGTACTTGATTCGGATAACATATTTTGACCAGTTGTTGCATTTAAGTGTACCCGGTTTCGCACACCCTGCTATTTATAGAACTCGGTGATAACAATGCAGTTACTCAACAGAAAAATATTAATTAACTTTTTAACCATTTATATAATTCAATTTAAACATGCATTTTCCAATAAAACATCTGAAAGTGAAATTTAAAAGCAGTTATGAAAGTGAAAGCTAGGTACCAAACCCTGTTTTTACTTCTAAAAGCAGAAAAGGCTAAAACAACTGAATACATGAAACAAACATAAAACAACAGAAGCTGTTGAATCACAAAAGACCCCCACAAGTCTAATTATTCGATTAAGTTCTCTGTTTTAATAAAAACGTAAAGCAAACAATCAAGTTGAAGGCATTTTGCAGGTTGGGAGAACTTCAATAACTGTTGAAATATTTTTCATTTAGGTAAAGTAGTAGGTAAATACTTACCTGTATGATAGAATAGTGATTTTTCAATTTATTTTGCACCTTGTTGTTGTTTGCGTAGTCATTTTTTTCATGAAACTTAATATTTTTCAGCTGACCTACTGGTCTCCATTGATATTGTTATTGTTTTCGTCTGCACTTACCAGAACGAGGCTTCAGTGGGGAAAGACCCCTTGTGTCAAATAATGTAGGGAATAACTCAGTTTCGTGAAACAATAACAAAGAATTGTTAAATTTTCTGTTTTATTCTCACAAAGTACATGAATTTACTGGGTGTGCGAAACCGCGTACAGTGCGAAACCGGGTACACTGACTCTAGTCTAATAATCATGATAAAATAGGACGTTAACTGATAACTTTTGACTGTCGCTGCCCCAAAGGTAAAGGTAAATTTTATTTACCGTCACTTTGTGAAACAATTAACATAAGCTCTGTAGAGCCTTTGAGCGCCCCTTTTTTAAGAACAGTTAAAACCAATTATACCTTACCCCCAGCAATTTGCTGGTATACCATTTGCTGCTATTTTCGCGTTACATCTGGTCTTGCGGTATTTGATTTTTGTGAGAACAACAATGTGCAGCACTCCCTGCAGTAAACAAATTTGACCTACTTTAAGCTGATTACGTTTCACACCCTATTTTTGTAAACGTAGGTCAATTATTTTTAAATGCCCGCGTCGATCATTTGACTCAGTTAAGTTGGTAATGAATTGTGTGTTGCCCAACTATTTGACGGAGTTACCCTTCCACTGTGTTAATTTTGCATTGCAGTAATTGTTACTGTCTTACTCACGAAATTTATTTTGCAAATTTAGGGGTCCTATACATTTTACACTTTCACAGGAAGCGCTGTATCAGGTCGGATGCCGTACCGCGAAATTAGAATTAACCCCCTTGGTGAAAGTGAAGGTCACATGCACCAGAAACATGATGGGTTTAAAAGTAAACAAGGACTAGAACAATAATTTTCTACTTGAAATGATAGTGGAAAAGAAAAGGTTTACGAAGTTAATAGGATATAATAGCAACATAATATTGCTTTTTCTTTCCTTTATTCATTTATTCCCTTAGTACCGCGAAAATATCTGCAAACAAGGTACCCATTTACAGCTAGGCCGACAGAGACAATATCGTGATAAAGTGCCTTGCCCAAGGACAAACCGCAATAGGAGTAACTAGGATTCGAACTAGGGGCCTTCATCTCCGTAGGAAAGCGTCTTAGCCCTCTCGACCAACGTGTCCACTCATCCAATCACATCCAAACTTATTGATATTCTGCATATTTTATAGTAACTGTAGTGTAGCACTATAAATAGGCTATATAATTACATGTGAAAATGGCTTTGATTAGGTGGCTCAAGTCCTTAGAAATTGTTGACAGCATTTCTATGGGAAAGATTGAGTTCAATTAAAGTTGTACTCATAGGATTTTATTGCCTGCACAATTTCTAGTATGAGAAACGATTTTAATATACACTTCAAAATATTTTGCTATTGGTTTTGAACTTTTCAACTTCAAACTTGAATGTTATGTTAAAATATCTGAATTTATCACGGCTTGTAATTATCGTAGGAAGACCTGTTTCAATGATTGACCAGTTTCATTGACCTTCTGAAAATCTGCTGCCATTTCCAAGTGCAATATTTTAGGCAACTAATTGTAGTAGGGTTGTTAACAGTAACATTTCAGCTTTCGATATGCTCAAAGAAAATGTTGTGCTGACAATGATAGTTGGGTTATTTCCATGGTAACCCCAATTATGAGACATTTCAGTCATGTAACGGCGGGCAGTTAACCTAACCAGTGTTCCTGGATTCTGTACCAGTACAAACCTGTTCTCCGCAAGTAACTGCCAACTTCTTCACATGAATCAGAGGTGGAGGACAAAATGATGTCAGACACAATGTCGTTTATCAAATAGTCACGGAGAACATATGCCTAGCCCGAGCTCTTTGGTTATAAGGAACATTTTGATTTATTTTCTTTTTTGATGCAAATGTCATCTTGTTTTCTGTCTGATTTTTATGCAGATAGAACAGTCCAACAGTTACTTTTAGGAAATATACATCTTTGAAATCCATGATTGGCTTAATTATATCTACCAGAAATTATAGCCAATCTGAAAAATGACCACTAACTTTCGCTTCTGATACTGTTGACATGAGGTGGCCAGTGTTTCCATATTGTATCACATGAGATACTACAGCATCTTGTTGAATAATACAACACAGTATGTTTAAATATTACCAACAAATGTGCATATAATGCCCAGTCTTCGAACCCCACCCCCTTATAATTTATAGAATTTTTATGCCGCATAACCAGTATAACCGTTTTGCTCTGTACTTTATTATTAACAAGGCCTAACATTGTTTTTGGTTTGTTGTTCAGTTTGTGAAAGTTAACATTGACAAAAGGCCAATTACTGGCTACCTTGAGTTTAGAAATAAAGTAGGGATCACTGAAACAGGTCTCACAGAAAATCTGTAAGGCAGATCAGAGTTGGTTGTGATAAACAGTACCAAATATTTTTGCTGAAAGATTTTCCACTCTATTTTACATCATCTGAATTGGGGAAAGGCTACACTATGGTAATCCATAAATGAGACTAGTTCTTCTCCAAGAATTTATCTAATTCTGCCCGTGGTATAAACTGTATTCAGGTTTTTTTACCAAGAGGGGAAGGAGCCCAGGCCTGTGATTTGGGGAAAAAATAGCTCAGTATTTGGGCAAAGGGGAATAAAAAACCTGATGTAAATTCAATTTTTGAGGAGACTGCATGATTTAAAAGAAATTTTCTGAGGGGAAGGGGCCTATTAAAGGCCCCTGTTATGAAGGGGAAAAATGGCCTGGTACATCACTGTATTTTGAAAATGGTACCTCGAAGATATTTATAAAATATGGAATAATGAAACACAGAACAAGAGCTGTCTCCATAGGATGACACATGCCCCCGATGGCACTTTGAATGAATAGTTATGGCCGATGTTAGAGTTTAGGACCTTTGACCTACGGAGCTGGGTCTTGCGCGCGACACGTCGTCTTACTGTGTCACACATTCATGCGTAGTTATTTTAAAATCCATGCATGAATGACAAAGATATGGACCGGACACGCCCATCAATGCACTATAATGAAAAATGACCTTTAACATCTAAGTGTGATCTTGACCTTTGAGCTACGGACCTGGGTCTTGCGCACGACACGTCGTCTTACTGTGGTACACATTCATGCCAAGTTATTTGAAAATCCTTCCATGGATGACAAAGATATGGACCGGACACGCCCATCAATGCACTACCCTTTAACGTCTAAGTGTGATCTTGACCTTTGAGCTACGGACCTGGGTCTTGCGCGCGACATGTCGTCTTACTGTGGTACACATTCATGCCAAGTTATTTGAAAATCCATCCATGGATGACAAAGATATGGCCGGACACGCCCATCAATGCACTATCCTTTAATGTCTAAGTGTGACCTTGACCTTTGAGCTACGGACCTGGGTCTTGCACGCGACACGTCGTCTTACTGTGGTACACATTCATGCCAAGTTATTTGAAAATCCATCCATCGATGACGAAGATATGGACCGGACACGAAAAATTGCGGACAGACTGACAGACCGACGGACCGACAGACGGACAGACGGTTCAAAAACTATAATGCCTCCCTTTGGGGGCATAAAAATAAAAAAATATCTCTAATTATTTTTAAAAATTAAATATTTGATTTTATCACTGCTTGCCAATAAATTGAACTTGACTGAATTTTTTTTTTTTTTTTTTTTTTGCTACTTCATTTTAAAAATGTCTTTAATTGAACTAAGATCAGAGTTAATTGCTAGTAATGAAAATGATTTATTAAATTAGTAAGTAAGTAAGTTTATTTAGGTAACAAGTGACATGGATAGCATGGCAATAACAAAATGCATAAATATCAGAAGAAGTAATAGCACATGTTAAAGACCATGACATGCACACGGACAGACCTGGGGTAATTAAAAATGTAATTGTAATTAATTGCAATTAAATTACATTTCCCAAGTAATTGAATGTAATTTGTAATTGGGTCATTTGTCAATTACATGTAATTGTAATTTAATTAATTACAGAACAGTTATACGGTGTAATTGACAATTACATTTCAGTTACTTTCCAATTACATGGCACATGCTAATCCAGTTTGTTGAACAAATAGTATATATAATTTGTTCAACAAACTGGATTATTATTTTATGTTTATTACCAGTGACACTTCACTTTAACATGCTAATATGCATTTCATAGTTGTGAAAAACAACAATAGAATATTATGGTAGGTGTTAACCCCTTGGACATAGCTCCTTTGTTCTGATATTTGTTTCATTAGAACCAACTGGTAATCTTTGATGATGTTTGTCACTATGTTTTTGGAGAAAATGATCAAATTAGGATTTGAAATTGTTATTTGCATAATTATTATTTAGATTTTTATCAGAGCAAAAATTGAAATGCTTAGCATTTAGTTTAATCATAGAGTATTCTACAGTTTTAGTGACATAGTTATTCTAGGATGACTCATGAATGTTTTACAACTTATTTTCAATGTGGTTCTTTGGATAACTTGTAGTGTCAAGGATAAAAACTTAAAATATATGTTTAAAATGTAAATGATTAAATACTGAACTAGACTAGTTAAATTTGAAACATATTGCAGAACCATGATCCTATAAACTTCAGAGAAATTCAGACCTCAGAGAAATACCTGACTTTACATGCATCTTCTCTAACCGAATTCTGCTAGACGATGTATTAACTATTAATTAGGGCTGACTTGTAGCTCCTTTTGCAATAATATTAAAGACAGAGTAATGTTCTCCCGCAAACACAGATTTTACTTTGAGCTTAAGCTCAATTTTGAAATAACTGAAATCAGTTTACATGTGGATTATCATGTTTGTGTAGTACAAAGTAAAGAACTTTGCTACAGTGTTCATGTAAGAAGCACCACATTTGGTATTGTAATTGAATGTAATTAATTACAATTTCCAATGTAATTGTAATTTAATTAATTATACTGATAAATTTCATGTAATGGTAATTGTAATTTAATTGGACATTTCTCAAAGTAATTGTAATTTAATTAATTACATTTTAAAGTAATTGACCCCAGGTCTGCACACGGATACCAAGGATAACACAAAAAAGTGAAATGTGATTTTCAATTATTTCCATTGTGGTCCTTGTTATTGGTGGTAGTACCATGGGAAAATCATGTATTAATTATAATAAATATATAATTCTGCATAGAGGAATGTAAGTAACACAGAGTGCATGTTATACAGTAATAAATTCTCTGCATCTAGTGTCATCAGCAGTCTGCTGTGTATTGAAACTGGTGTCAGGGTAGATATTTCTTCTCACCTGTCACATCATATTTCCAAAGATTTTAGTCTCTTATTTAAAAAAAAAATGAGTTATACATTCATTTGAAGTTTCTACGGATATTAATGTTTAATTTATTAGAGCAAGTAAGTCTGACTAGCATATTATGACTTTTTGGATTTTTTAACGTCTTCGTTTTTCTAACAGTGAAATGTAGATACGGGTAAGGCTTAGAGGGATGACAAATATAAAATATCAGATCATAAAAAAAGTCCTCCGGATAAGCCAAATGAGTAAGGCCAGGGGTAGTCCAACTGATTTGACGCGATCCTAGGAAATATCAGTTGAGTTATTTTTCTTATGGGCAATATCTCCACTGGAAGACCAAAATAGTGGAGGAAATTTCCAATGAAATTGTTATCACCGGCTATTTGAGTTTAAATGTTGATTTTGTTGTGAATATGAGATAAATTCAAATAAAACTTACATGTATCAAAATGGGGATTAAATTTCTCACAGGGAGAAAAGGTTTCTAACAGTAACATGTTCTGTCTCGGATGTAAACAGTGAAACAGTCGCAGCTGATAAATTTTGCTGGTAAAGATTTTTATCAATCAAAGTCTTAGACAGTTGAAAATAAATGCTGGTCAAAAATAGGTTGCTTTGGGATATAATTTACGAAATATAATTTTGCTAAAGTACATCTATATAGATTTAAAATCTATATAGATGTACTTTAGCAAAATTAATGAAACAAAATATATTTGAACTGCGCCCTGAGAAAACCAACATAATGGCTTTGCGGCCAGGATGGATCCAGACTTCCGTGTAGGTTGGTCAGGATCCATGCTGTTCGCTTTCAAAGCCTACAATTAGAGAAACCATTAGCGAACAGCATGGATCCTAACCAGACTACACGGATGTGCAGGCTGGTCTGGATCCATGCTGGTCACAAAGCCACTACGTTGGTTTTCTCATGGCGCAGCTCATTTACTATTTCAATAAAAATGATAAGTACAAAAATAATCCAGTGTACATTATTCATTATTAAATTGTTTGTTTATGATATCATAATAATTGTCACATCGGTATTGGGCTCTGTTGGTGTTATGTCTGTTTGTCTATAAATCATGTCCATTCCAGTCCATACATGTATCTTCTAGACTGGTGTCAGGATTTTCATAAAAGTGGCAGCAACTATTTACCTAATCAGGACAATGTGAAGTCTGTTAAAGGTGACTATCACACTTGGAGGTCAAAGATCTAATTATAGTTTAACAGTTAATTTCTAGTTCATGCCATATCTTCTAACTGCTTGGAAGGTTTTAATAAAACAAGCATTGATTGTTAATCTCATCAAGATGACATACCTGTAGGATGATACCTGTAGGATGATTCTGGGCTCTGGTGGAAGGGTGTAAACCCCTTTTTAAGCCCCTCTTCTTATGGAATTGCTGCTGTACGGCTCAATTTGTTTCTTCACAGTTTATTCATTAAAATGGTGACAGATCTAATTATATTGTCATTATCGCTGTAAAATCAATTTACAGCCCAGTGTTTTAGTGTCTTAATTTGTATGGAGTTTCTCCCGGCCAGTGCTTATCTAATCTTATTTTGAAGTCAATTACAGTTTTAGCATCTACAACATACTGTGGTAATTCATTCCTGGTTTGATAACACAACGAGAAAACTGGTTCAGGCAAAACATTGTTCTAGAACATGGCATTTCAAGTTTTAGGTTATGGCCTCTTGTTGAAGAAGAGTACTTGAAAAATCTCTCAAAAGGACAGTCATCAATGCCTTTAACGATGTTAAAAACTTGTATCAAGTCACCTCTTAATCTGCGATGGTGAAGACTGGGTAATTTTAATTTTTTCAACCGGTCTGTATATGTAAAGTCTTTCAAAGATCTGACAAGATTTGTTACTCTCTTTTGAAGTCTTTCTAGACTGTCTATGTCCTTAAGTAAATATGGGTGCCAGACAACATTTGCAAATTCAATATGAGGGCGAATCAATGCAGTGTACAGCTTCATGAAAGTGTATTCATCGATAAATTCAAAACTCTTGCTGATAAGTGCCAATATGCTGTTTGCTTTGTTGATTTTTGTCGAAATATGCTTACTGAACTTCATGTCTCTTTTAAACATAACACCAAGATCACATTCTTCCTATGCCACTTTAAGACTGTTGTTACTCATTTTATAACTTTTTTACAGGTTGATGTACTCCCTTTAACTGATACACATTGTCTTCTATAGTATAAAAAGTCTTGAATCCATTTAAGAACATTCCCCTTAATCCCAAAAGATGAGATCTTATTTGCTAACCTTACATGTGGGACCTTATCAAAAGCTTTTGCTAAGTCAAGATACACTGAGTCCCAGCTTTGGTGATTTTCAGTATAGTCAGTCCATTCTTCCATCACATTGAGAAGCTGCAAAGCACATGATCTGTTAGTTCGAAAACACGTATTGATCATCTGACAAAAAATTGTTTTCATCAATATGTTTCATAATATGTTTGCGAATAATTTTTTCCAAAGTTTTACACACAATTGAGGTTAAGCTAACTGGTCTATAGTTACTTGGATCAGTTTTTTGCCCTTTTTTAAATATTGGTGAAATTCTAGCATCCTTCCATGCTTTGGGGAGAGTCCCAGTTTCAACCGAATGTCTAAATATTTAAGTGAGTGGTTAAACAAATGTATCAGCCAAACTCTTTAAAACAAGTAAATTCGATGAATTGGTATCCCCCGCCGAAAGGGTTTGTGGTGAGGAATGACAAAAAAATATATCCGGCAAAAAGTTAAGGATGTTTTAAAATAAGAAGCAAATAATTTCATTAGTCAAAATCAATTTAACAGAAAACAAATGTTTAATAAAAGAGTACATAATAAATGTATGATACTTTGATCCTGACTAAAGAAATTATTTTGAATGGGATATGCTTACTGTAGTAAGCTTAGCTTTTAAAATTAAATGCAGTTAATTGAAATGTGAGCTTGAAGTTTAACTGGAACGAAATATTGTCTTTGAGTGGTTTGGCACCAAGTGTTGCTGTTTAACATTACATTTGAACTTAAAAGAACAGATGTTCTTAAGAGAACACAGGTAAGATATCTTGAACATGGCTGAGGACAAGGTTTGTGCAGTCACAACTTAATATATTTATTTTTTTAGGGGGTGGGGGTGCGGGGGAACGGGAGAGGAAACAAAATTTCACATGTTGATTATAAATATTGATGGAAAATTAAAAATGAAAAAAAAGGGTAAAAGGGTGAAGTTGGGGGGGGGGGGGGGGGCAGAGGATGCATGATCAGTGGTGGGCATGACTGGGTGGAGGAGTGAGGTGTGGGAATGGTACAGCTTGCATGTTGATAAATAATCATGGAAGGTTTGAAAAAAAATCTAAAATAAGAAATGAAAAAAATAAACATTTTTTTTTGGAGGGATGTGGAGTGGGGGTTGGGGGGAGGGGAGGGAGGCTGGGAGGGGGAGGGGGGTGACAAGTCAAGTGGGAGACCAGGTGTGGGTGCGCAACTTTACATGTTTATAATAAATGTTCACAGAAAAGAATGAAAGAAATTTAATGAAATTCTGCCAAATGGTAAATTTGTTATGTACAAATATGTGGATTTTTAGAAAATTAGAGGGCAATAACTCTAGTTACAAAAGAAACCCGTTCGAAATTGTGTGTGCACAACCACATTATAGCGCTCTAAATTCTGTTAAAGTTTCATAGTTCAAGTCAGATGTATCAAAAGTTATGATGCAGAAATTGCCATATCTATAGATCTATAGTACCCTATATAGTTAACACTGGAAACTTCTAAGGGCCATAACTCTGGCGTTACTTGGGCAATATGTCTGAAACTTGATGGGCTGCATTGAACCTCATAGTGATGAACATGTATATGAAGTTTGTTTAAAAAAATTTAAATAATGATTTTTTTTTTTTTTTTTTTTGTGGGGGGGGGGGGGGGGGGCGGGGGGATAGGGAGGGAAGTAATCAAGGTAAGGGGGTGACCAGGTGTGGGTACACAACTTTACATGTTTACAATAAATTTTCATGGAAAAGAATGAAAGAAATTTAATGAAATTCTACCAAATGGTAAGTTTGTTATGTATAAATATGTGGATTTTTATACAATTAAAGGGCAATAACTCTAAATTTACATATAAATCCGAACGAAGTTGTGTGTACACAACCACATTATGGTGATCTAAATTCTGTTTAATTTTCATAGTTCTAGATCAAATATATAAAAAATTATGGTGCAGAAATTGCCATATTTAAAGTACCCTATAGTTAACACTAGAACTTTCTAAAAGCCCGCCCGCTTAGCTCAGTAGGTAAGAGCGTTGGTCTACGGATCGCGGGGTCGCGAGTTCGATCCTCGGGCGAGGCGTATGTTCTCCTTGACTATTTGATAAACGACATTGTGTCTGAAATCATTAGTCCTCCACCTCTGATAATTCATGCAGGGAAGTTGGCAGTTACTTGCGAAGAACAGGTTTGTACTGGTACAGAACACTAGGAACACTGGTTAGGTTAACTGCCCGCCGTTACATGACTGAAATACTGTTGATAAATGGCGTTAAACCCAAAACAAACAAACAAAGAACTTTCTAAGGGCCATAAATCTGGTGTTACTTGGGCAATCTGACTGAAACTTGACGGGCCGCAAGAACTCATAGTGGTGAACATTTATGTGAAGTTTTAAATAAATATTCCCAACCGTTTCCTAGATATGGCTCCGGATGGATGGAAAGACAGACGGACAACGCCAAAACTATATCCCTCCGAGTTTCGTCGGGGGATAACAAAAGGGTGAATATCATCTGGGCCCATTGCTTTACTCGAATCAAGTCCCTTCAACAGTTTCAACACCTCAGTCTCAGTAATATATATGTTATCAAGTTCAGTGTCAACAGATTTATCAGTTATATCTGGCACAGTGTTAAGGTTTTCTTTAGTGAACACGCTAGAAAAGAAATGATTAAGCAGTTCAGCCTTCTCCTTATTGGATTTCACCAAGTCACCAGTATCATTTTTAGCTCATCTGATTTTTTTAAAAAAAATGATGAGTTATTGTCATCACTTGAGCGGTTGTCGGCGTCGGCGTCGGCGTCTGCGTCGGCGTTGCCTGGTTAAGTTTTATGTTTAGGTCAGCTTTTCTCCTAAACTATCAAAGCTATTGCTTTGAAACTTGGAATACTTGTTCACCATCATAAGCTGACCCTGTATAGCAAGAAACATAACTCCATCTTGATTTTTGCAAGATTTATGGCTCCTTTTGTACTTAGAAAATATCAGATTTCTTGGTTAAGTTTTATGTTTAGGTCAACTTTTCTCCTAAACTGTCAAAGCTATTGCTTTGAAACTTGGAATACTTGTTCACCATCATAAGCAGACCCTGTACATCAAGAAACATAACTCCATCTTGCTTTTTGCAAGAATTATTGCCCCTTTTGGACTTAGAAAATCAGTTTTCTTGGTTAAGTTTTATGTTTAGGTCAGCTTTTCTCCTAAACTGTCAAAGCTATTGCTTTAAAACTTGCAACACTTGTTCACCATCATAAGTTGACCCTGTACAGCAAGAAACATGAATCCATCCTGCTTTTTGCAAGATTTATGGCCCCTTTTGGACTTAGAAAATATCAGATTTCTTGGTTAAGTTTTATGTTTAGGTCAACTTTTTCTCTTAAACTATCAAAGCTATTGCTTTGAAACTTGCAACACTTGTTCACCATCATAAGCTGACCCTGTACAGCAAGCAACATAACTCCATCCTGCTTTTTGCAATAATTATTGCCCCTTTTGGACTTAGAAAATCATTTTCTTGGTTGAGTATTATGTTTAAGTCAACTTTTCTCATAAACTATCAAAGCTATTGCTTTAAAACTTGCAACAGTTTTTCACCATCATAAGTGGACACTGAACATCATGAAACATAACTCTATCCTGCTTTTTGCAAGAATGATGGCCCTTTTTAGACTTAGAAAATCATGGGTAGGACAATATTTCTATTACACAAAAAAAAATCAGATGAGCGTCAGCACCCGCAAGGCGGTGCTCTTGTTCAAATTAAATACACCCACCTTCGACTTTGTTTTGTTTTTAACATATCTCCAAAAGTGTTTTGGTTCAGTTTTTGCTTTTTGTGAGATCATTTTTTCATAGCTTCTCTTACTTTTTTTAATACACTCATTTGCAGCGTTTCTTACCCTTTTATATTCATCATAATCTTCAGACTTCCTAGTTGCCAAATATTTATCCCAAGCATGCCTTTTCTTTTTTATATGTTTTAAAGTTTCACCTGTCATCCACAATGGTTTTGGCTTATACCCTTTCTTTGGTTTTGATTTCGGAACATATCTTATCTATACTACAGAACACATGACCAAGGTCATAATGTCCAAGGTTAGGGTCACACTTAGAGGACAAAGATCAAATAGATTAAATTTGTGTCCACTCCATATCTTCTTTACCATATTCATCAACCTAGTATAATTTATTGACCTCATAAAAACTACTTGCAGAGTGATCAACTATTGAAGTCACTAGGTCCAATGTCCTGGTCACAGTTGAAGGTCAAATTCATGATCGTGGAATTTTGGTTTCCCTGAAACAAAGTTGCATCTTGGGGTATGCCTGTTTTGGAAAAAATGGATATATTATGTGTTAGTGTGTGCTTCTTTCTGTTTGTCTGTCCATCTGCCTGTCTGTCATATTTTGTGTCTGGAGCATAACTTTATAGATGGCGAAGAGAGGGTAAGCAGCACGCATGAACCAGGATGGAAGGTTGAAGTTGAAGATCACAAATGGAGCTCAGAGGTCAAATTTGTTCGTCGTATTTTATGTCTGGCGCATTTCTGAATCACCATTCAATGTATTGACTTCAAACTTGGCAGTTAGGTACAGGTGGCCATGACACGATGTGCAGAGCACAAGAATGTAGTTAGTAGTTAGAAGGTGAAGGTCAAATTGGTTCCAAATGACAAGACTGTATTTTGTGTTTGGAGCAAAACTTCTAAACTGTTATCGGTAAGGTAATGTCTTTTAACTTTGAATATCTATAGATTGGTAGTAATGAGGTCATTTGAAGAGTGCAGCAATTAAAGTTACTCTGCCCTACTCCCCAACGTCTAAGGCCCTTTTAAGGCATATTCTAATCTGATTTTTTTAACCTTTGTAACATGTTTAGCCCCAGTCTTTGGTGGGACAGGCTCCTTTCTCATATGTGACTGTAAGGGCTATCATATGTGTCTAGTAGACTACAGTGTGAAATTTTAAAAGTGAGACAGCACAATAAGGTTGGAATTGTACTCACTGCTACAAGTAGACACCTTTGTTTTTATGACCAAAATATTGTTGGAAAAGACGCTTAACCCAGACACACACATGGGCATAGATATGCGTGTGCATACACTTGCATACACATGCACACACACTTGTATACTGGCTGACAAAGCAGTTTGAAGAGCAGTAAAATTGAGCTAATGATGAAATAATTTTTTTTTTCCAGATTCATGATATAGTAAGATAAAGGAGTTCAGTTCATCCCTCTATATGCTTCTGTAGTATGGTTAAGTGAAAAGAAAAACGCAATGTTTGTATGACTCAGAGTGACAGTACAAGATGACAAGTTTGCAAGATGAAGCGATCGTCGAGGATGCCCAGACGATTGAGCTTCACATGATGGAGATGAGAAAATACTTGCCTATGATTGGCTGTAGTAGCTTGTTTATGAGAACGGTCCTTTATCCATACGGAGTTATCAAAACGAGGCTTCAGATACAATCGGGTAAAGACGTTTACAAAGGGACTTGGGATGCTGTTAAGAGTATATCACGGACAGAAGGAATAAGGGGGTTTTATCCAGGTTTTGGAGTTTATTGTTTCACAATATTTCCGGGTATGTGCTATATAAGTTCGTATGAAGGTGTTCGCCATTATATGAATACAAATACCAATTGGAATCAGGGTTGGTTGAAATCTCTAGTTGGTGGCGGTATTGCCTCAATAGTAGGACAGACTCTAGTTGTGCCAATAGATATTGTAAACCAGCATATCATGTTGTTAGATAGGCGTAAAAAAACAACTTCCTCAAACAATGTCCGAAAGAAGGAAGCGAGGGAAAAGTTAAGGACCTTGCAAGAAATTCACATTCCGGATGAATTACGACAGAGACGGTTTGGGACTGTTAGAGCTGTGATATCACATGTATATACTGCGGATGGATTGCTAGGATTTTATAAGGGGTACTTTGTTTCGATAGCAACATTTGCCCCCAACAGTGCATTGTGGTGGTTCTTCTATGAAGCATACAAAGGTTTGTAAAATCTGATTGTTTGGCTTAACCATTTGATTTTAAATAGATATAGAATAGGTAGAGCTATTGCACTCATCCCTTTGTCAGCATTCATGCCTCTGTCAGCAACCCAGCTGGGTAAGGTTATAGTGTAAGCTTACATTCAGTGTACTTTCAATTTCGCTCACAGCAAGTTTGAAGAAAAAACACTGGATCATAGACACTTGATTATTGTTAATGGGGCAATTATATAGTTTCCACGTTACGAAGCTTTTAAATTTAAATAGTTGCAAAGCATAAAAAATTGACTGTTTCATATATATCAAATATCTTCAAATAAGTATCAGAAAATAAGTGTTCAGACAAACAAAAATTAGAATATTTGACTACATAGTGTTGAGAATGTGGGAGACTTCATTCACACAATTTTATTTCTTTTTCAGTCACTGGTTACCATATAAAAATTGTACTAAATTTAACTTAGAAGCCAAAAGTAGACATATTTAATTTTAATTATGTTTATAAATCAAGACCTTTCAGCTCACCTGAGCACAAATGTGCCTATGGTGAGCTTTAAGGATACTTGAATGTCTGTTGTTAGTCTGTCTTCCACAGTTTCTTTAGTTTATAAATACTAATTCTGTTTATCACCATTTAAACAAAAGCCTGAAGCTTATTTGAATCCTATTCAAGTCCATGTCCTGGAAAAATAAAGACTGATATCATTTGAGAAAGCATAGTTATGACACATTTGGACTCATACCCACAACCTCTAGATTAAGTCGCCAACACCTTTTCTACTACACCACCGCTACTTTTCACATTTTCTTTTAAAACCTTTGAACTACAATGTCATTTTCAACCAAACATTGCAGGAATTCCTCTTTCATCTTCCTTCATATATGGGTAATATGTGCAAAGTTCTGTTCACCATGGCAATCAAAAGAAAAAACTTCTGCTCAAAAACCGCTGGCCTCATTTCAAAATAATTTCGTAGCAATGTCAGTTGGATGTCTCTCTACCAAATTCCTTCAAGTCAGGTTGAATTGTTAAAAAAAGTGACCATCATGGAGCTAGTTTTCTCTATATTTAAGAAATAATTTATAGCAAAAGAGTGTTTTATCACTATTTATGCACGATGGGTGATTATACGTCGGGCTCAATAATTTCACGAGGGCGCAGCTTGAGTGAAATTATTTGTACGACGTATTACAGCCCGAGTGTATAAAAAGTGTTAAAACACTCTTTTGCTGTAAATTATTTCGATTCTAATATGCCCTTAATCTAAAACAGTAGATAAAATATAGTAGCGCTCTTTCTTGGTCGCAACAAAAACATTGACATCACCGCATGTTAACGTGACATCATTTTAGTGTAAGAGTGTTTTAACAGAGAAGAGCATATTAGAATGGTGTATGGAAAATTCTTTTTCTTTGGAACTGCTGGCCAGATTTTAGAATAATTTCACAGAAATATTCCTTGGGTGACTATCTAACAAATTCCTTTTAAGCCAAATTGATTTGCTTAAAAAACTGGTTGCCAGGATGCAGAGCAAGTTCTTTGTATATGGCTATATGGAAACTTCAAGCATACATTTGTTGTATTCTCCTCAGAAACAACTTGCATGATTTAAAAATATTAACAGCTGTTTTGCTTGAGTGACCCTTTACCAAATTCCTTTGTGTAAATGTGTGGCTGCATTGTGGTTGGGCTGGTTTCTCAGGTGCATTGTTTATGATTGTATGGAAAACATTAAAAGTCTTCTTCTGTAAATGCTAGCCTGAATTTGAAATTATTTCGTACCAACATTCCTTGGTTGGCCCTGTACTAAACTCTTTCAAGCCAGCTGTAAAGCCTAGGTGAGCAATTTAGGGCCATCATGGCCATTTTGTTATGAGCATTAAGCAAAAAAGAAGTATATATAAATATACTGACTTTCGGTCCAGTATCAGTGAATAATGAATGGAAGAAAATTATTGATTTTTAAAATTTCAGAGAAATTGTTGTCTGTGATACCAGAAATTGTGCCAAGATTGTTTGTGATGTCATGTGTAGCAGCTCCACTGGCTGGAGTGTCGTCTGCAGCACTGACTAATGGGGTAGATGTTGTCAGAGTTAGGATTCAGGTATGTTGGGCCTTCATCACATATTCAGGGCTGTAGCTGCAGCTTCAGAAACATATTTTGTATGGTTTTAAGTCACAGAATCATATGTTAAAGGTCATATGACTACTTAACTGGTTTGAAATTAGGCACCCCTTTAGGCATATGACCACTTTGTTGGTTTGAAGTACAGTGCCCCTGTGGGCATATGACTGCTTTACTGGTTTCAAATCAAGTGCCCCTTTAGATATATGACCACATTTCTTGGTAAAGTACCATCTATGTGTTAATAAGAGTTAATAACCACTGAAAATCGAATTTCCTTAAAACAAATGCATAGCCTACATATGACATGTCAGCTGTCTTTGAAGTTAGTAGTCAAAAATACATCATTTATGTATAGCAGGAGTAAAAATCACCATATCTGACAGGATAGCAACAGTCAAGTCGGTCATGAAATGCTATCCCTACAAAACTGTAAATTTCCTATTAATTTTATGTTCAGAGTTCTAAATCCCCAACTTAATATCCCAACAAAAAAGCTATTTTTGTCCAAACATTGAAATTTTATGCCTACAAAATAAATTGATTTTCCAGTATATGATTTTTATTATACACCCAAAGAGACGTATTATGTTATGACGCCGGTGTCCGTCCGTCTGTTAGCAATTTCATTTCCGCTATAACTCTTGAACCCCTTGAAGGATATTGAAGAAACTTGACACAAATGTTCACCACATCGAGATGACGTGCAGAGCACATGTTTAAGATGGCTCGCTTCAAGGTTAAGGTCACACTTAGGGGTCAAAGGTCATACCTTCGGGCGTTTATTGCTCCGCATTGCGGTGCTCTTGTTAAGAATTGGTATGCAACCTGTTAGATGCTGCGTTACAGTTTCACAGAACTGTTTTTTTTCTCACATGTTTTCAATTTCTCTTTAACCTTTGGCCAGCTGGCGGCAACTGATTTACATGCAGGCTGATCATGGTCTGTACTGTTCGCTCTTCAGTCAGTAATTTTTCAGTGAACACCCCTTTGAATAATAAGTGGTGCTGCCCAGATTGAATGATGGACCAGTCCATTTTAAAAATCTAGCGAAGTAAAGGTTTAAGTTTATTACCGGTATTATCAATTTCTTGAATATCATTTACAGGTGAAAGGTGGAACAGTGCAAGAGACGTTGTCCACATTGTTGCGAGAGGAAGGCTACAAGTTCTGGTGGAAAGGTCTGTCTGCAAGATTGCTTCAGAGTTGTGTCTCCTCAGTATTGATTCTCAGTCTTTATGAACCACTCAAGAGATGGAGTCTCAAAGAGGAATTCAGGGACTGTGTTAAGTGGTGATAGTTGTTTTTAGGATATAGATTAATGCTCTTAGATATCTTAAAAAATCAAAGCTTTTTCGGTTTATGTCTCAGGAAAATTTGGATAGAGATATATACCAAAGGTTTATTCTTTGTCTGCTAGATAAACTTTTTTTAGGGTAATTGATACAAGATTTAATAATTTTTAGCTTGACTATTCGAAGAATAGGGGAGCTATCCTACTCACTCCCGGCGTCTGCGTGAGCGTTAGCGTGAGCGTCGCACAAATGTTAAAGTTTGCGTACCACCCCAAATATTTTCAAAGTCCATTGAGATATTGCTTTCATATTTTGCGTACTTGTTTACCATCATGACCCCAGTCTGTAAAAAGGAGGAGGCAACTCTATCAAGCATTTTGACTGAATTATGGCCCCTTTTCAACTCAGAAGATGCTTATTGTAATGTTAAAGTTTTACTCATAGCTTATACTATCAAGCACTGAGAATAGTCGAGCGCACTGTCCACTGACAGCTCTTGTTATTAATCCATTGATTTTCTTGTTAGCTCACTAACGACTCAGGGTGAGTTAAGTCATTGTATAGGTGTATACTGGTGTCCATTTTCCAGCATCAGTTTTTCTCCTTTTTAGCTCACCTGTCACATAGTGACAAGGTGAGCTTTTGTGATCACCCTTCGTCCGTCCGTCCGTCAACAATTTCTTGTCTGCACGATAGTGGTTTCATTTATGAATTTATTTTAACCAAACTTGCACACAACTTGTATCACCATAAGATCTCGGTTCCTTTCTTGAACTGGCCAGATCCCATTATGGGTTCCAGAGTTATGGCCCCTGAAAGGGCCAAAATCAGCTATTTTGACCTTGTCTGCACAATAGCAGCTTTATTTATGATTTGATTTTTACCAAACTGGCACACAACTTGTATCACTATAAGATCTTGGTTCCTTTCTTGAACTGGCCAGATTTCATTATGGGTTCCAGAGTTATGGCCCCTGAACGGGCCAGAATTAGCTATTTTGACCTTGTCTGCACGATAGCAGCTTCATTTATGATTTGATTTTAACCAAACTTGCGCACATCTTGTATCACTGTAAGATCTTGATTCCTTTCTTGAACTGGCTAGATTCCTTTATGGGTTCCAGAGTTATGGCCCCTGAAAGGGGCCAGAATTAGCTATTTTGACCTTGTCTGCACAATAGCAGCTTCATTTATGATTTGAATTTAATCAAACTTGCACAAAACTTGTGTTGCCATAAGATATCAGTTCCTTTGTTGAACCGGCCAGATCCCATAATGGGTTCCAGAGTTATGGCCCCTGAAAGGGCCAGAATTAGCTATTTTGACCTTGTCTGCACAATAGCAACTTCATTTATGATTTGATTTTAACCAAACTTGCACACAACTTGAATAACCACAAGATCTTGATTCCTTTATTGAACTGGCCAGATTCCATCATGGGTTCCAGAGTTATGGCCCCTTAAAGGTCCAAAATTGGCTATTTTGGCTTTTGCAGCCATATAGAGACTTCATTTATGGTTTTATTATGTCTCCCCCAGGAGACATATTGTTTTTGCCCTGTCCTTCCATCCGTCCGTCCTTCCGTCCGTATGTCACACTTCATTTCCGAGCAATAACTGGAGAACCATTTGACCTAGAACCTTCAAACTTCATAGGGTTGTAGGGCTGCTGGAGTAGACGACCCCTATTGTTTTTGGGGTCACTCAGCCAAAGGTCAAGGTCACGGGCCTGAACATTGAAAACCATTTCCGATCAATAACTAGAGAACCACTTGACCCAGAATGTTGAAACTTCATAGGATGATTGGCCATGAAGAGTAGATGACCCCTATTGATTTTGGGGTCACTCCATCAAAGGTCAAGGTCACAGGGGCCTGAACATTGAAAACCATTTTCGATCAATAACTAGAGAACCACTTGACCCAGAATGTTGAAACTTCATAGGATGATTGGTCATGAAGAGAAGATGACCCCTATTGATTTTGGGGTCACTCCATCAAAGGTCAAGGTCACAGGGGCCTGAACATGGAAAACCATTTCCGGTCAGTAACTTGAGAACCACTTGACCCAGAATGTTGAAACTTAATAGGATGATTGGTCATGCAGAGTAGATGATCCCTAACGATTTTGGGGTCACTCTGTGAAAGGTCAAGGTCACAGGGGCCTGAACATGGAAAACCATTTCCAATCAATAACTTGAGAACCTCTCGACCCAGAATGTTGAAACTTCATAGGATCATTGTTCATGCAGAGTAAATGACCCCTATTGTTTTTGGGGTCACTCCGTTAAAGGTCAAGGTCACAGAGGCCTGAACATTGATAACCAGTTCCGATCAATAACTTGAGAACCACTTTACCCAGAATGTTGAAACTTCATAGGATGATTGAACATGCAGAGTAGATGACCCTTATTGATTTTGGGGTAAGTCTATTAAAGGTCAAGGTCACAGTGGCCTGTTCATGTAAAATCATTTTTTGGAAATAACTTGAGAACCACTTGACCTACAATGTTGAAACTTAATAGGATGATTGGACATGCAGAGTAGATGACCCCTATTTATTTTGAGGTCACTTGATCAAAGGTCAAGGTCACAGGAGCCTGAACAGTGACTTGAGAACCACTAGGCCAAGAGTGTTGAAATTTAGCGGGATGACTGGACATGCCAAGTACATGATCCCTATTGCAGCCAACCATCAGTGTCTCTTTGACCTTCGCTCCTGACCCCTATTGACTTCTTGCCTGTAGGACTTTGCATTTGGGGAGACATGCGCTTTTTAGCTCACCTGTCACAAAGTGACAAGGTGAGCTTTTGTGATCGCGCGGTGTCCGTCGTCCGTCCGTGCGTCCGTAAACTTTTGCTTGTGACCACTCTAGAGGTCACATTTTTCATGGGATCTTTATGAAAGTTGGTCAGAATGTTCATCTTGATGATATCTAGGCCAAGTTCGAAACTGGGTCACGTGCCATCAAAAACTAGGTCAGTAGGTCTAAAAATAGAAAAACCTTGTGACCTCTCTAGAGGCCATATATTTCACAAGATCTTCATGAAAATTGGTCAGAATGTTCACCTTGATGATATCTAGGTCAAGTTTGAAACTGGGTCACGTGGGGTCAAAAACTAGGTCAGTAGGTCTAAAAATAGAAAAACCTTGTGACCTCTCTAGAGGCCATATTTTTCATGAGATCTTCATGAATATTGGTCAGAATGTTTATCTTGATGATATCTAGGTCAAGTTCGAAACTGGGTCACGTGGGGTCAAAAATTAGGTCATTAGGTCTAAAAATAGAAAAACTTTGTGACCTCTCTAGAGGCCATATTTCTCAATGCATCTTCATGAATATTGGTCAGAATGTTCATCTTGATGATATCTAGGTCAAGTTCGAAACTGGGTCACGTGGGGTTAAAAACTAGGTCAGTAGATCTAAAAATAGAAAAACCTTGTGACCTCTCTAGTGGCCATATTTCTCAATGGATCTTCATGAAAATTGGTCAGAATGTTCACCTTGATGATATCTAGGTCAAGTTCGAAACTGGGTCATGTGCGGTCAAAAACTAGGTCAGTAGGTCTAAAAATAGGAAAACCTTGTGACCTCTCTAGAGGCGATATTTTTCAATGGATCTTCATGAAAATTGGTCAGAATGTTTACCTTGAAGATATCTAGGTCAAGTTCGAAACTGGGTCACGTGGGGTTAAAAACTAGGTCAGTAGATCTAAAAATAGAAAAACCTTGTGACCTCTCTAGAGGCCATATTTTTCATGAGATCTTCATGAATATTGGTCAGAATGTTCATCTTGATGATATCTAAGTCAGATTCAAAACTGGGTCACGTGGGGTCAAAAACTAGGTCAGTAGGTCTAAAAATAGAAAAAACCTTGTGACCTCTCTAGTGGCCATATTTCTCAATGGATCTTCATGAAAATTGGTGAGAATGTTCAGCTTGATGATATCTAGGTCAGGTTCGTAACTGGGTCATGTGCGGTTAAAAACTAGGTCAGTAGGTCAAAAAATAGGAAAACCTTGTGACCTCTCTAGAGGCCATATTTTTCACGAGATCTTCATGAAAATTGGTGAGAATGTTCACCTTGATGATATCTAGGTCAAGTTTAAAAATGGGTCACGTGCCTTCAAAAACTAGGTCATTAGGTCAAATAATAGAAAAACCTTGTGACCTCTCTAGAGGCCATATTTTTCAATAGATCTTGATGAAAATTGGTCAGAATTTTTTATCTTGATGATATCTAGGTCACATATGCTCAAAAACTAGGTCACTATGTCAAATAATAGAAATAACGATGGCATACTCAGTTGAACACTGGGTCATGTGGAGATAGGTGAGCGATTCAGGACCATCATGGTCCTCTTGTTTACAAAAGCATTTTCTAGTTTGATACAAACTTCTAAGATATCTTCAACAACAATAAATCTTGGATTCCATGACAAATCAGATCCAATCATAGGTTCCAGAGTTATTTTATATCTGATTACCTCCCCTGATTGTAGTCAAAATGGATTTATATCAGTAAGTCCTTATAGGACTTATTTGAAATTTCATTATTGTCATTAGTTGGACTGAGCCAATCAGGGTAGATAACTATGGACTGATTTGATGTCAAATTACCTCCCTTTATTTCAAATTAAAATGGGTATATCTCCGTAACTAGTGAAGATACTGATCTGAAATTTCATTTATGTCAACAGATTTATTTGGCAGATCCTTCTTTTGTTCACTTACAATAATTTTCCTTTTAATTGCTTCCCTTTAACGTTACTATAAATAGCTTATTTTTAGTAACTTTTTTATTATTGGCCGTAGGGAAAAACCGAGACCACTTTTCTGTGGTACAACATGGATAATACCTCCAATTTTTAGGTGTATTTTGATATATCTATACCTTGTAAGAATTGTTTTTTTCTTTTTGGTTAAATTTCTTTCCTTTGTTGTTCCTGTCCTTTGGACTTAGATATTTTTTCTGAGGACCTTCTTGTCCTCAAGTGCAATGATAACAGGTGAGCGATATAGGGCCATCATGGCCCTCTTGTTTGATATCCCTGCAAAAACATCTCTCAAGCTCGTTAACTAATCTAAACCACCGCACATAGTGGCTAGGAATAGGAAAAACAACCTCATGAACAGCTTAACAGCTTGGACCTTCACCAATCTTGGTCTGTAAAATCATTGTAATGACCAGCTCATGTTTGTTTAAGTGGATCAACGGGGACCAAATTTTGACCAAGATCAAGAGTCGGCATTTTATAAGTAAAAATGTAATAAGTATTTGTTACCAAAAAAGAATACCTAAGAGGTAAAACATTTTACATAAAGCTTTGATTAGTGTCCCCTACAAACTTCGTTTAAAGCAGGTCTTTGGTACCAAATTGTCATCACTTTTGACAGTTTTCATTTTGAGTTACTTAAAGAAAACTAAAGAAAATGTTTTTTTCTCCAGAAGTTAAAACTGCAGTAAGATATATTACATGGAATATTTGTAAGAAGTCCAGTGGCAAGTTATTGTCCAAGCCGGGTTGTGGGACTAGATTTGTGGTCACCACAAGCGTCAGCCTTTAACAAATTGGTGGATAAGGAAAACTTTAAAACAAATCTTCACCTCCAAAACTGCAAGGCTTAAAGACCCTATGTTTTGCTCAAAGCATTAGCTGGTGCTACTGTACCATGTATATTATATCATGGTCACTGGGCTCAGATTTGGAGCAATCAGAATGTGTTTTACATTAAACTTCATAAGGAAACCTGTAAAGATTCCCCACAAATTTTTTAAGTCATGTTTCTTAAGCCATCACATGGGCACAAACTGATGCTAGGAAAACTAAATGTATTTCATAAGTTTTAAGAAGGAAATTTTATGAATAGCAAAACCTTACAAATACCTCTTCAGGTGAGTGGCTTGGGCCAAAATGGATGTCTTGTATAAAACAGTTACCAGAATATATTGTTTCAAATGTGTGATTGTTCAAAGTTTTACATTTATTTAACACTATTCGCTCACAATGTCTGTAGTAGTTTTGTTAATTAGAATCAATTAAACAAATGTCTCGTCTTAGATGATGTCTAATTACAGTTAGATACTTCTGTAAACTGTTTTTGAAGCATAACTATATAGCGAAAGTTTTACCCTCGTGAAAATTTCTGCTTTTACAGTGAGCAGTCATGTAATAACAAATATGAGTGTATGAAAATTTGTGCAATTGATTGGTTTGTAGTGACACACTTAATTTTGCTGGGATCTGCTTGTACCAGTTTTAAAAAAATACTTCTGATATCAAGTTAGTAGCATAACACATATTGTTTGGCTTGCTGGGCAGTTATCAAAACGATTTGCTATTGGTCCTTTGAACCTCAGGGCAATAGTTTTAACCATATTTGCAAGTCATTTAATAAGTCTGTACTGTTATATTTTGTAATACTGATATGTTATAATTACATTTTGATTATTTTTATTCATATATCTCTCTATCTCATATATACTCTAGAGGTTCAGATGAATAGTACTCCAGGGAATTTGTGCTTGTTGTAATCAGAATGCCCAATGGTCACTAGTATAGTATAGTCAAGACCATGCTAGAATCCATCAGTGAACAGTGACACATAGACTACCTGACCTAAAAACACTAGTTTCATTTCTGTTTAAACAGTCAGAGAATATATTATTGTGTGAGTAATGACCTTTTTCAAATCACAAACATGTATCCATTTTCCCAGGTCTGGTCTGTATACTTAGGTATATGAGTTTGACAGTCTTGTTTTTTCTCTAAGATGATATTAGTATTCAGTCTGAAAAGTTTGTTGAAAATATTTTATGTGCATTTAATTTATTATGTAAATGTAAAATATGTTGTTAGCAGTTTTAAAACTAATTTTAAAATAACTGTTTAAGTT
Organism: Mercenaria mercenaria; assembly: GCF_021730395.1. Taxonomy (NCBI): domain Eukaryota; kingdom Metazoa; phylum Mollusca; class Bivalvia; order Venerida; family Veneridae; genus Mercenaria; species Mercenaria mercenaria. The sequence continues at coordinate 39,848,285 of NC_069370.1, forward strand.
GCAAGTGCTTTTGAAACTTGCAATGTTCAGGAAACCGAAGAGGGTATGCATGGCACTTTGTTGTTTTACTGTGTCTCAAATAGTGATTGCTGTGACATTCAACAGAGTAAACGATATGTTGTTGATTGATTGGGTTTTATATGTATACTAAATTCTTGTTAGAAATTTTCATATTTGCACATTTTATGTTTTTACATTTTTAGCCCTAGCACAGTCATTTGTACAATTAAATCTTCATTTTAAATATATTGTTTTTTCTGCAAACCCAAAATAACCTTGAATGACGGTTTTAATTTTTGATTGATTTATTTCAGTATATAAAACACATGGAATGGTACAACACAAAATTAAAACACGTTTCAAATATCACATAATGCAATGACTAGGAATTAAAACATATTGAAAGACAATTAAGAAACATTACTAATTTAAAATACCAAAAACTGCAGAAAAAAAAATGTACCAGGACATGTATTCATATACCCAGGATGACACAAAAAAGGGGAATGTGAAACCCCTTATTTCCATTGTGGTCCTGGATGAATGATGACATGTCCTAGCAAGGCACAACAACTTGTAATAAATGGTGGTAACTTGAGCAAGTTTTCTGCAGTTTAAAAAAAAATATCACAGTAAAACAATCACAGTATAATTAGAAAAGACAAATGAAACTACAAGCTATGTAAGAGATGATTTTTTACTGAAACCTTGAACTGCTGCATGTTTGCAGAATTTTTAACATTATGTGGCAAATTATTCCACAAAGAACAACCATTATAGCTGAATGACTTTTTAGCTCGACTATTCATAGAATAGTGAGCTATTGCACTCACCCATGCGTCGGCGTCCGCATCCGCGTCCGCGTCCCGATTTTGGTTAAGGTTTTGTATGTAAGCTGGTATCTCAGTAACCACTTGTGGGAATGGATTGAAACTTCACACACTTATTCACTGTGACAAACTGACTTACATTGCACAGGTTCCATAACTCTATTTTGCTTTTTTACAAAATTATGCCCCTTTTTCGACTTAGAAATTTTTGGTTAAGGTTTTGTATGTAAGCTGGTAACTCAGTAACCACTTGTGGGAATGGATTGAAACTTCACACACTTATTCACTGTGATGAACTGATCTACATTTCACAGGTTCCATAACTCTATTATGCTTTTTTACAAAATTATGCCCCTTTTTCGTCTTAGAAATTTTTGGTTAAGGTTTTGTATGTAAGCTGGTATCTCAGTACTTACTAATGGGAATGGATTGAAACTTCACATACTTGTTCACTATCATGATCTGACAAGCACTAAGCAAGTCCCATAACTCTACTCTCTTTTTTTTTCAAAATTATGCCCCTTTTTCGACTTAGCAGTTTTTGGTTAAATTTTTGTATGTAATCTGATATCTCAGTATCCACTAATTGGAATGGATTGAAACTTCACACACTTGTTCACTGTCATGATCTAACATGCACTGTGAAGGTCCCATAACTCTACTTGGCATTTTTACAAAATTATGCCCCTTTGACTTAGCAGTTTTTTGTTAAGTTTTTGTATGTAAGCTGGTATCTCGGTATCCACAAATTGGAAAGGATTGAAACTTCACACACTTGTTCACTGTCATGATATGACATGCAGTACAGAGGTTCAATACCTCTACTTTGCATTTTACAAAATTATGCCCCTTTTTCAACTTTTGTATTCATTCAATTGACAAGGCTGTTGAATAGTCGAGCGTTGCTGTCCTCCGACAGCTCTTGTTACCAAATCCTTTGACTTTAGGAATGCTGAAGCATGACCCTTTACTAAACCTGGTATTGTGACTATGTACAAAACTGGCTTGAGTAAAATACTCATTCATGTAAGAAGGGGCAGAACCTGAATGTATTTTAAAAATGTGATTTAGAGTTATTTGTTCTACTCTTCTTGTGGCAGGTAACCAGCCCAACTGTAAGAAGTGTTCTGTATCAGTATGACTTCTTTGATCAAGTCTAAGGACAAACCTAATGATCTTGTTTTGAGTAACCTGGAGCCTGTTCTTCAGACTCTGAGAAATGCCATAGTACCATACAGAGCAGGCATAGTCAAAGTGACATTGGATCAAGGACATGACTAACATTTTCTTAGTGTACAATGATAAAAACTTTTGCTTTCTGTATAGAAACCTAAGTATTGCATTTGCTTTTTTAATGATTGATCTGACCATGGTCTCATAACTCAAACATTGATCCAATATAGCACCCAAGTATTAAACAGAGTTGGTGTGCTTAATCACCGTACCATTACATACTATATGAAGATTAGCTGGCTTACGGAAGGTTGGTGGTTCTACCCAGGTGCCCGCTCGTGATGAAATAATGCACGGAGGGGCACCTGGGGTCTTCCTCCACCATTAAAGCTGGAAAGTCGCCGTATGACCTATCATGTGTCGGTGCGACGTTAAATCCAACAAAAAAAAAAAAAAAAAAAAAAGATTAGCACTCTTTTTTAACCTGGGCATGTTTAAGGTAATGCTAACGAAAAATTTTGGAAAAATTTGTATAGTGTGTATTTCACCAGATATATTAAATTTCCAGTGATTTAATATAATACTACTTAAGAAATAGTAAATCTGCCCCTATATTTTCTCAATGAATAAAATATAGGCCATAGAGCAGTAATTTGGTAAAAAATATGCTCCTTTGTTGTAGTTGAAAAAATCCATAGTGAATAGATCATGATCTTTCCATTTTTAGGGCATTTGCGCGTAATCCAGGGCCAAAAGGGCATTATTTCTCTTGTGGAATGTACATTGTACCTCACATTCAGTAAGACAATTTTCATGCTTATATTTGCATGTTTTCGCGTTGTTTACTTGAAAACAAAAGTAGGGTGTTTATTCTGTTGACCGCCTTTAGAAATGCGACAGTATGAGGGTACCTGACTTTAGTTGACTTGCATTTCATTGCATACTTTTCAACACCCACTTTTCTCTTTGTTAGCTCACCTGAGCTATGCTCTGGTGAGTTTTGTGATCGCTCGATGTCCGGCATTTGTCTGTCGTCTGTCAACATTTAGCTTGTGTAATCGATAGAGGCTGTATTTTTCAATTAATCTTCATGAATATTGGTAAGAATGATAACCTTGATGAAATCTAGGCCGATCGAAAATGGGTCATCTCGGGTCAAAAACTAGGTCACTAGGTCAAATCAAAGAAAAACCTTGTGTATGCGATAGAGGCTGTATTTTTCAATTAATCTTCATGAGTATTGGTCAGAATGATAACCTTGATGAAATCTAGGCCGAGTTGGAAAATGGGTCATCTCGGGTCAAAAACTAGGTCACTAGGTCAAATCAAGGAAAAACCTTGTGTATGCAATAGAGGCTGTATTTTTCAATTGATCTTCATGAATATTGGTCAGAATGATTGCCTTGATGAAATCTAGGCCAGGTTCGAAAATGGATCATCTCGGGTCAAAAACTACCGTAGATACCCATGTATAATGCGCAGTTTTTTGACCCCCGGGACCACTCCCGAATCGTGGGTGCGCATAATACACAGGTATAGACAATTTTCCAACTTCAAAACAAGTTTGTTACCGATGTTCGCCATTTTGGTAAAGGGAAACTACTCCCCGCGCTTACTGTCTCCGCTAAAATCTAGGATTGCCGTTACGTTCCGTAAAAGATCGAATTGTTTATTTTTCTTTCAAACAAAATTAATTTCATATAAATTTAAAAGTATTTTGACGAAAGAAATGTTTATAAATCACAAAAATTATGATACTAATTAAAGATCGAGAATTATCTTTAACCGAGATCAAACTGTGAACAACATAATTGACACGAGGTGACACGTTAATTGCAGGTAATTACTGGCTTTATGATCGTGACAAAAAGACTATCACACCTTTTGTTATCAGTTTGAATTGAGAAGCTCATGTCATTTTGAAAGATACCATTCCGAAATATTGAATCAACTGCTATTTATTTATTCAAAATAGTGAATTAAAAAAGGTAAAACAACAAATATAACAATAATTTACTGGTTTTATTTTTGAGAAAACAAAAATCGATAGTACCGTGAGACCGATGCTGCTCTCCGCCGCGGAGATAAAATTTATTACCGGTGTCAATGTAAACTCTACTTTCGTTTTCCATCCACCTCAAAATTGACCAAAAATTTTTTTTTTGTTTTTTTTCCCAGGATTTTGGACTAAGATCAGGGGTGCGCATTATACACGGGTGCGCATTATACATGGGTATCTACGGTAGGTCACTAGGTCAAATCAAAGAAAAACCTTGTGTATGCGATAGAGGCAGTATTTATGTCTCCCCCAGGAGACATATTGTTTTTGCCCTGTCCGTCCGTCCTTTCGTCCGTCCGTACGTCACACTTCATTTCCGAGCAATAACTGGAGAACCATTTGACCTAGAACCTTCAAACTTCATAGGGTTGTAGGGCTGCTGCAGTAGACAACCCCTATTGTTTTTGGGGTCACACCGTCAAAGGTCAAGGTCACAGGGGCCTGAACATTGAAAACCATTTCCGATCAATAACTAGAGAACCACTTGACCAAGAATGTTGAAACTTCATAGGATGATTGGCCATGAAGAGTAGATGACCCCTATTGATTTTGGGGTCACTCTGTCAAAGGTCAAGGTCACAGGGGCCTGAACATTGAAAATCATTTCCGATCAATAACTAGAGAACCACTTGACCCAGAATGTTGAAACTTCATAGAATGTTGGCCATGAAGAGTAGATGACCCCTATTGATTTTGGGGTAACTCCGTCAAAGGTCAAGGTCACAGGGGGCTGAACATTGAAAACCATTTCCGATCAAAAACTAGAGAACCACTTGACCCAGAATGTTGCAACTTCATAGGATGATTGGTCATGAAGAGTAGATGACCGCTATTGATTTTGGGGTCACTCCATCAAAGATCAAGGTCACAGGGGCCTGAACATGGAAAACCATTTCCTATCAATAACTAGAGAACCACTTGACCCAGAATGTTGAAACTTCATAGGATGATTGTACATGCAAAATAGATGACCCCTATCGATTTTGGGGTCACTCCATTAAAGGTCAAGGACACAGGGGCCTGAACATTGAAAACCATTTCCGGTCAGTAACTTGAGAACCACTTGACCCAGAATGTTGCAACTTCATAGGATGATTGGTCATGCAGAGTAGATGACCCCTAACGATTTTAGGGTCACTCTGTTAAAGGTCAAGGCCACAGGGGCCTGAACATGGAAAACCATTTCCAATCAATAACTTGAGAACCTCTCGACCCAGAATGTTGAAACTTCATAGGATGATTGTTCATGCAGAGGAAATGACCCCTATTGTTTTTGGGGTCACTCCGTTAAAGGTCAGGGTCACAGAGGCCTGAACATTGATAATCAGTTCCGATCAATAACTTGAGAACCACTTGACCCAGAATGTTGAAACTTCATATGATGATTGAACATGCAGAGTAGATGACCCCTATTGATTTTTGGGTCAGTCTATTAAAGGTCAAGGTCACAGTGACCTGTTCATGTAAAATCATTTTTTGGAAATAACTTGAGAACCACTTGACCTACAATGTTGAAACTTAATAGGATGATTGGACATGCAGAGTAGATGATCCCTATTTATTTTGAGGTCACTTGATCAAAGGTCAAGGTCACAGGAGCCTGAACAGTGACTTGAGAACCACTAGGCCAAGAGTGTTGAAATTTAGCGGGATGACTGGACATGCCAAGTAGATGATCCCTATTGCAGCCAATCATCAGCGTCTCTTTGACTTTTGCTCCTGACCCCTATTGACTTCTTGCCTATAGGACTTTGCATTGGGGGAGACATGCGCTTTTTTACAAAAGCATTTTCTAGTTTTCAATTAATCTTCATGAATATTGGTCAGAATGATAACCTTGATGAAATCTAAGCCGAGTTCGAAAATGGGTCATCTCGGGTCAAAAACTAGGTCACTAGGTCAAATCAAAGAAAAACGTTGTGTATGCAATAGAGGCTGTATTTTTCAATTATTCTTCATGAGTATTGGTCAGAATGATAACCTTGATGAAATCTGGGCCGATTTCGAAAATGGGTCACCTCGGATCAAAAACTAGGTCACTAGGTCAAATCAAAGAAAAACCTTGTGTATGCGATTGAGGCTGTATTTTTCAATTGATCTTCATGAATGTTGGTCAGAATGATTACCTTGATGAAATCTAGGCCGAGTTCGAAAATGGGTCGTCTGGGGTCAAAAACTAGGTCACTAGGTCAAATCAAGGAAAAACCTTGTGTATGCGATAGAGGCTGTATTTTTCAATTGATCTTCATGAGTTTTGGTCATAATGATAACCTTGATGAAATTTAGACCAAGTTCAAAAATGGGTCATATGGGGTCAAAAACTAGGTCACTAGGTCAAATCAAAGAAAAACCTTGTGTATGCAATAGAGGCTGTATTTTTCAACTGATCTTCATAAAATTTAGCCAGAATGATTACCTTGATAAAATCTAGGCCGAGTTCGAAAATGGGTCATCTTGGGTCAAAAACTAGGTCACTAGGTCAAATCGAAGAAAAACATTGTGTATGCAGTAGAGGATGTATTTTTCAATTGATCTTCATTTAATTTGGTTAGAGTGATTGCCTTGATGAAATCTAGGTCGAGTTTGAATATGGGTTATCTGAGATCAAAAACTAGGTCACTAGGTCAAATTAAAGAAAAATCTTGTGTATGCGATAAGAGACTGTTTTTTTCAATTGATTTTTATGAAATTTGGTCAGGATGATTGCCTTAATGAAATCTAGGTTGAATTTGAATATGGGTCATCTGAGGTAAAAAACAGGTCACTTGGTCAAATCAAAGAAAAAACTTGTGTATGTGATAGAGGCTGTATTTTTCAATTGATCTTCATGAATTTTGGTCAGAATGATTGCCTTGATAAAATCTAGGTCGAGTTTGAACATGGGTTATCTAGGGTCAAAAACTAGGTCATATCTAAGAAAATGCTTGTTTTATCGCAAGAGACCAATTTTTTGGTTCAATTTTAATGAAAATTGGTCAGAATATTTGTTTCCATGAAATCACAGGGTCAAACATGTTTTACACTGTTATGGTGTGTTTCTTAGGTGAGCGACCTAGGGCCATCTTGGCCCTCTTGTTTCTTTAAGCAGTTGTATGGATGTCTTACAGAATATAGGTCTATGACATAGTGAAAATCTAGAAATTGTACTAAAATGGATCTGAAGTGGCTGAATTTAATATGAAACAAAGAACAATTTCTTTTTATGATATATAACCTATAGGCAGAGTTTGGATGCATAATGATTAAATAGCAAGTTTGTAGCACAAGTGATTTAATTATCCTAATGCAAACAATTGCCTGTATTACATTCACTGATAAAAATATATGAACATGTGATTATGTTTTTGAAATGCTGTTTTATTACCATTTTGGCACAGGAATAGTTCTATATTTATGGAAAAGAGGTAAACTATCTTATGTTATAATTGTAAGGGGTAAATTGTAGCAGCTAATGATGTTTTAGCCCAATCTGGTTCTGGGATGGTCTGTGTTTGAAAAGAAATGGGACGCTGCCCTACCCTTGCATGATTATAAGAGGCGACTAATAGGTTCCAAACACTTGGTTTTGCTGTTACTCTGTGATCCCAGCATGTATAAAATTTTTGATTCCATACCTCATGGGTTTTGATTCCATACCTCATGGGTTTTGATTCCATACCCCATGGGTTTTGATTCCATACCTCATGGGTTTTGATTCCATACCTCATGGTTTTATTTCAATGTAAGTGAGATATGAGAATGATATTTATAGTCCTGTTCTGTACTGTGTTGATGCACTGTAAAACCCAAATCAGTCAGTCAGTTAATCATACATGTATCTTACTGTAAAATCATACATAGTTTGCTATTATGTTCAAGTAGCAGTTGCTGCATATTGTTGTAGAATAAAGTTTATATTCCAGTAAAATGAATGCTTTTAATGAGTATTTCAGTGGTTTACTGGAATATCTCATAATTTTATTTCCTAGTAAAATCACTATATTAGTGATTACTTTCATTATGTATGAGAGAGTTAATGTAGTTTTTTTTTTTTTTTTTTTTTTTTTAAATCAGTTTTGTATTACTGTTAACTGCTGTTTTAGAATTTATTTTTAATATAGTCATATTTATTAGGCAGACTGGGTTATTTTAAGACAATTTCTGTTTATGCTGTGTCGTTATGGAAGCCTTTTTTAAACAAATGCATATCATTTTTGCAATATTGAATTCAATATTGCACAAGTCCATGATTCTTTCTATGAAAAATATGCAGGCAAAAGTGATGTAGTTCACTGTTGTTCCATATGGGACAAGAAATCAAAGTTGACAAGTTTGGAGACAGTCTCAAAATCCAGCGTCTTACTGTTACTAAGCCCTGGGTGAGTGTTTATATTTGGCTGACTCTCTTCTTCCCTTCAGCTCCCCTACATTGAAGAAGAGGGGGCAGCTTTTGCTGATTTCGGTCAGTAGGCACTTTGGGTAATGTTTAGTAACTAGAGAGTGCTTTGGTCCAAAGCGATCAAACTTAATAGGGAGGTTGTATTTGGTTGGTAGGTGACTCTTATTGTTGTAGGGGTCGGCAGGTCAAAGGTCAAGGTCACAGAAAACAGTTTCAAATTAATTACAATAGAACACTGGGGTATACATTGGTCAGACTGCATAGGATGATTGTGCATGTGTTATGGCTTATGGGGTCAGTTTGTCAAAGGTCAAGGTCATGTTGAGCTGGAGAAAGTGGTTTTTGATCAATAGCTGAAGAATGCTTGTATCGATGGCCATCAAGCTTCATATTCAATATTGTTTGTGGTCAGTAGATGGCCTTCCTAGTTTTCAGGTCAGGAGGTCAAAGATCAGGGTCACAATGTCCTCAGGATATATAGTACAAGCATGCTTGTGTCAATGACCAAACTTTGTATCATGATTGTCTATTAACAGGAGGTTATTAGGTCAAAGTTCAAGGTCACATAATACTTTAGTCATTTACCTCCAACAGCTCTTGTTTAGATTTGAGACTGTTCTTAAGTTGAAGTTTATAACCTTGAAACAAGTTCATCATGCTTGCTTGACTATAGTTCTGGGTGGTACTTCATGCAGACTGGAGGCTGTAGTTGAAAATTAAGTGTATGACCTGATCATTTTATTCTTTTAGAACACTGTTTTATTAATGACCTGTGAAATAGGAGGCATCTATATTTTCGCTCATGTTTGTCGGGTTTATGCATTGTTTGGTAGATAATTTAAGTTTCTGATTAATAACTGGAGAATATTTTGGCTGCAAATAGTCTGCTTAGGTAGGGTGAGTGCTTGTGGTACTGAGATGACCCATATTTTTGGGGGATGGGTGGTGGGGGAGAGGCGGGAGGTCAGTATGTCAAAGGTCAATCTTGCAACACCTTTGCACACAACAGATTCCTATAACCCATGCTACACTAAGTGGTATGTGAAATGGTGATCTGAAAACAAGCAGGCTGTTTGATAAATTATTAACATATTGTCACCAGTTGTGGTGTATAGTAAGTTTATATGAAGAGCTGGCTTTTGATTGTATTTAGCATCACAGTTTTCCACATCTCTTATTCAGAATCGGTGTTAAATTTCATGACTCTCCAACAGTTACTAAAAAAATTTAAGCTTGAGAAAACATTTGATATTCAGTGGGTTCAGTACGTACAGTACATGTATTGTAATACTATAAACATATATAACAGGCTACAATATTTGACACATTTAAGAAGTTCCTTTACAATTTTTCTCACTTGTCTTATATTCTCTTCCGTTTTCACATGAAATTTAAAACAATACATTGTTATTTGCGAAGTTGTTTTAGAAAGTTTGCGCCTCCACAGACAGAAAGCTTGTTAGTGACACTATAGGAGTGTTATTCACTGTCTTGCAACAAAGCCTTAGTATTGACGTAATTTGTGTAGCCAGTTCGTGATTTTATGAAAATGACAAAATTTTTGAAGTTCAAATGAAAAACAAAAATTTAAAAAAAAAAAATCTAGAGAATGATTATGCTTTGGAACAAACAGATTTTAATTTAAAACCTAATATTTTTGACAAATTAAATAAATCAGTAATGACTATGTTATGTATCTCATCAGTTGGTGAATCATTTTCAGAAAAGTCAGTCAGTGTGAAAAAATGTAAATAAAAACCAAATTCAGAATTGCATGACCCTAAGGTTGACCTAAGAGAATTGGAACTCAAAAGTTTAGTTTATAACTTGAAAGTACTGGATGTATTCAACTCATAAATCAAAGTTTGTAATTTGGAAGTCGAATTTTCATGTATATGTTTAACGTATGCCTCCACAAACTTTCAGTATGCCAGTGTAACATGTATTTACCCAAACCATTTCTTAGATATAGGTTGGTAACAAGTAAAATGAGATTTTGACTTATGAGAAAACCAACATAGTGCATTTGCGATCAGCATGGACCCAGACCAGCCTGCACATCTGCGCAGTCTGGTCAGGATCCATGCTGGTCACTAACAGTTTCTCTAATTGCAATAGGCTTTGAAAGCGAACAGCATGGATCCTGACCAGACTGCGCGGATGCTTGTAGCAAACCCACTTTGTTGGTTTTCTCATAGCACGACTCATACTTAGATTGCATAAGATTAGGTGAATGTTGTTTGATATAAAAGGATGATTGTTGATATTTACAGAAACCCAGAATGCCCCTATGATTAGTATTTCTAATTTATTAGATGGTAACAATTGAATGTGATATGATAAAAGTAATAAAATGAATAAAACCATTGTGTTTTGTTTCTTTTCTCATTTGTAGCGCACAAAAACCGATGGGTCAGGGTATACTGGTGCTCAGGTGGTTGACAGTAGTGCTTTTTTTTTTACTAAATCATTTATTCCTGTCTATAGTGTATAAGGGGTTTTCATGAAACTTGGTCTTTAGCATCATAGCAAGGGACTCTCCTGTTCAAATGGTTCTGCTGCACGGCACACTGCCATTAACTCTCCAGATAAACTTGTGTTGTATGTGTGTGCGTGTTCGGGTTTAACGTCTTTTTCAACTATTGTTCAGTCATATAAACGACGGTGTCTATTTGTAGCAGTGAGCACAATGCCCAACTTTGTAGTGCTTCCTCACTGGAATATCACGCCGTAGACACGTGGCATGATACCCCACCCACATTATATTGACACCGGGCTGACCAGTCCTAGCACTATCCTCTTAATGCTGAGCGCCAAGCGATCAGATAAACTTAAACCAGTATAAAGGCAGTTATTAAAAGTAATGAACAATCAAACAGGCCCTTTTGTTCATAATAAAGCTAGCAAACAAAATATTGAGGCCTCCTTGGCCGAGTGGTTTAGGTCGCTGAATTTGAATCACTTGCCCCTCGTGGCATAGAATTCTTCATGTGAGAGGGCCAACCAGCTGGCTTAGGGAAGGCCGGTGGTTCTACCCTGGTGCCTACAAAAAGAAAATTGATATTGCCAACATTTTGAGAAGTCCCTTGTCACTGATACAGCACAGACACTTTTCACTGGATACAAGCTGAAACCAGCTTTGTGGACTGAGCATCATCCAAATTCCGTCATTCCGTTACAACTGCCAATCATAGATTTTAGTGTAGATAGTTTTTCAAATAAATTGGTGCACACATAAATCATTATGGGGCATACAATTCTTTCAGGACATTGTGAGGAAGCCACTAGTAACCTGTAGTTTAATCAGGTGTCCACCAAAGCCTGAATTTATGCCCAAAGTGGAACTTTGGTCCTCCTCCGTAAACAAAATCACCAGAAGACTTATAATATCAGTGTGACATTAAAGCACACAAAAGTTTATGTTTCCCACAGAAGACCCAGCCCGTAGGAAATAATGTCAAGAGCTCACATAAGGGTCAAATATTGCAGATAATTTCAATTTCGGCTGATAACTTTCAATCTTCCATACAAGGATGGAAGTCAGGGGCGTACCTGGATGATTTTGAACTGTACGCCAGACAGACGACCAGCATGAACCAAACAGTTATGATGCGAGTATGGGGTAGGTGAGAGAGAGAGAGAGTCTCGATTTGATTGTGTAAGGGTATTCTAGTTTTTGTTGTTATCGTTTTTGAAATCATCGTAATGTTTAATTTTCATGCATGACTTCTGCATCCGCATTTTGACAGTTTTTGTATAAATGCGTCTACCCATAAGTTGCGAATGTATCCGGTTTTATCAAATAACCATTGATATATCTTTTTCACACGAAAGTAAACTTTTCCAAGAAAATGTAAACCACATCTAATTTTTGCAAACGAAAATTCAAACCGCGTAGATTGCTTTAGTATTTCGGTATCCTGATCTAGATTGAATTGCACATCGATATTGACGTTATAAATATATCAAGCGCTTTTTTTTGTTCTCCCTTTGCATGCTTGAATACCAATGTTTTACTCGGGGCATCTATGGCCGAATGGTTAAGGTCGCTAACTTTGAATCACTTGCACCTCACAGATGTGGGTTCGAACCTCACTCGGGGCGTTGAATTCTTTAAACGAAGAAACAATCCAGCTGGCTTACAGAAAGTCGTTTTTCTACCCGGGTGACTGTCCGTGATAAAATAATGCAAGGAGAAGCACCCGGCGAACTTTCATCAATAAAATTGTTTCTTTATATAATTTAGAATGAAGAAAAATATCGAATTTGTTGCCACTGCCCGTTCCTAGGCGGTGTCAAAAGTATTCTTTTTGTCATCACTGTCTTGTTTGTGTGGGTGCGTGCATGTGTGTGTCTGTGTTTCTATTTAAGGCGGGCCTATTGGCGATGTGTGGCTCTGGCTGTATTTGCGCTGCATTATGCTTGCAAAGAATATACACTTCCCTTTTCAAAGGTAATTGCAGGAAGAAATAAATCTGTTTTAGAAACGAATTTGATAAATCTCATGCAGATGATATACATGTGTATTGTTAAACGAAGAACTTGAAATAGCGGCCTAACTCCCTTCAGGCTTTACATTTTATTGCATTTTTTCATACTTTTTCTTTACCCCGGTGTCGAATTTAATTGTACGCACAGGTGTATCGGCGTATGCCCAGTTACGCACCTGGAAGTTAAAATGCATTCGTCGTAACAACACAGTCAAGTAAAAAGTGTAGCAGTTTTCATATTCATTTATCTAAGGGACGAAACTGGAGAAACTATGTTTTCATTTAATGGCTGAGTTGTCTCCCTTATAACTTGTAGGTGACCCTATTGGACTGCAGAAGTAACTTCTTTGCCCGCAGCAGTTTGATACTAAAACTTAAAACTGTACATGTTTCTACAATTCAAAGATACCTGAACCATGAATATATGGTGTATAAATCATTACTCTAGGGCAGTACATGTACCAGGAAATGCTTTTTTGCTTATCCTTCATAATGCATATTCACAATCAGAGACAGATTCATTCTTTTTGTGTTTTCTATTGCGAAATTTAACACGTTCTTTGGAACTTAAATCAGTTAACTGAATGGAATTTAATGATGCAATAATGCAAGTATCCTCCTGAATTGATACATAATATTTATCCCTTCTCTTGTTCACGCTGCAGCCTACCCAGAAAGTATAACATAATCGACGTGATCGACTGGTACTTATACTCGTATTTGAAAAGTATTAGTAACACATTTTCTAACTGATCTTCTTGAGATTTGATAGGAATATTTGTCTGTTTAAAATCTAGGATCTTTAAATTTGTAACTGGGTCACTTTGGAAAAAAATAGGTCATTGTGTCAAATTATTTGAAGATCGACTGTTTAAATATCACTGTAGAAGCCACTTTCCAGCCCGATCATCATAAATCTTTGTCAAATTCTTCGTTTGTAAGGAATCTAGGTCAAGTTCAAAAGTGGGTTACTTGAGGTCACAAGGTCAAATCATTGAAAAACATTGTTTATATGATTTACCTGATTTACATAAAACATTGTCAAAATATTTGTCTACATATGAAATTAACTGAAAAAAACCTTACAAAAGGTCTACTAGACTCTAGAGATACTGATGTATGGAATATAAAAAAGAAATGTTTTCTTTTGGACAACCTAACTCATAAACGAAGTTAACTTAAAAGGTGGTGCATACTTTAGTGACCTAGTTTTTGAACTCAGGTAAACCAGTTTTGATCTTGTCCTAAATTTTATAAAGACAAATACATACAAATATTCCCACAAAGATCAAGTGGACAAGAGCTGTTTGTAAAACACATATCCCCCACCCTCCCATGACGGCCTGTCCCAATTTCACTATGATCACTATGAACTTGACCGTTGACCTACTAACACCCAAACAATTGGGGTAATCTACTTCATCAAGCCAGTGGAAACTATTTTCAAGGTTCAGGCCCCTGTGACCTTGACCTTTGACTTAGTAATGAGGTCATCTACTTCACTGGCCCAATCATACTATCAAGTCTGAAAGGTTCTGGGTCAAATGGTTCAATTCTTTATTGAGGGGAAACCGTTTTCAATGTTCAGGTCCCTGTGACCATGACCTTTTGAACTATTGACCCCCAAACAATAGGGATCATCTACTTTATAAACCCAATCATACTGTCAAGTGGTTCTCAAGTTATTGAGCAGAAACTGCTTTAAAGGTTCAGGCTCCTGTGACCTTGACCTTTAACCTACTGACAGGTCATCTTCTTTAAAAGCTCAATCATGCTACCATGTTTGAAAGTTCTATATCAAGTGGTTCTAGAGTCATTGGGAGAAAACCGTTTTCATGTTTCTGTGTCCTGTGACCTTGACCTTTGACAGACTGACCCCAAACACAATAGGGGTAATCAACTTTACAAGCCCAATCATGCTATCAAGTTTGAAGGTTCCGGGTAAAGTGGTTAATAAGTTATTGGGTGGATACTGTTTATAAGATTCCAGCCCCTGTGATCTTGACCTTTGACCTATTGATTACAAAACTATTCGGGTCAGCCCAATAATGCTTCCAAGTTTGAAGGTTCTAGGTCAAATGGTTCTCGGTTTATTGAGTGGAAATTGTTTTCAAGGTTCAGGCCCCTGAGACCTTGACCTGTGGCCCACTGGCCCTAAACATAATAAGGATCATATGCATCTACTTTATAAGCCCAATCATGTTACCGGGTTTGATGGTTCTGGGTCAAGTAGTTCTAAAGTTATCGGTCATAATCCGTTTTCAATGTTCCGGCTCCTGTTACCGTGACCTTTGACTTACCGGTACTGACCCCAAAAACAATAGGAGGTCATTTTCTTTATAAGCCCCATCATGCTATCACGTTTGAAGGTTCTGGGTCAGGTTGTTCTCAAGTGATAGGGGTTAAACTATTTTAAGGTTCCAGCCCCTGTGACCTTGACCTTTGACCTGGTGGTCACAAAAAATACTATAGGGGTCATCTACTTTAAAAGCCACGTCATGCTTTCAAGTTTAAAGGTTTTGGGTCAAGTGGTTCTTAATTTGTTGGACGAAAACCGTTTTCAGGGTTCAGGTCTGTGACACTGACCTTTGATCTATTGACCCCAATAACTATAGGTATCATCTACTTGATAAGCCCTAACATGCTACTAAGTTTGAAGGTTCTGGGTCAAGTGGTTCTCAAGTTATTATGCGGAAACCGTTCAATACCGACCGACAGATGTAAACCAATATACCCGCTTCTTCGAAAGCGGGAGGGAGAGGAGGGTGTGTGTGGGGGGGGGGGGGGGGCATAAAAAGTGGCCTCTAGTGTGTTTTTCTATTATGTGACCTAATTTTTGACCGGGTTTTTCCAATTTTGAAGAAACTTCAGGATTTATTCAGCAGTTTAATCATAATTAAACATTTATTTCAAATTTACAATTGTAAGAATCTGTAAGCAAATTTTAGATGGTGCATACCAACTCAGCCTCGGGTGTATTTACAGGTTGATAATTTAAGATCAATTCCTATCCCTACAGTTTGGGCTTCGGGATTTTCACACACTTTCTACACAGCAATAACATGAACTCGCCAGGCCCCTCTAACAAATAATTATTCCCTTTCTGGCTATGATTCCGTAATACTACTTACTTCTTTTACAGTTTTCATCCAAATAAAATGAAACTTGGTATATCATTAACATGAAGTGGACATGCGAGTATTGGCATTGAAATATTAACTGTTCGCTACAGTTTCCATCCAACTGATATGAAACCGCTTGAAGATGATTCCTATTGTTTTCTTGAGTCAGTATAGGTAAAGGATCAAGGTCACATTGATCTGGAGACTGGAAATGGTTTCCTGGCAAGTGATAAGCATTAAACGGGCCTCGAAACAGGTAAAATTACAAATGCAATATGAAGAGTGTCTTAGAATTCAAAATTAATGTGCTGTGGTATTGCATATATTGTGACAGGTTGGCTCTCTTGTTTGCATGTAACACATAGGTATGACTCCACTGACGTTCTTTTTTTCAAACAGAATTTTAAGCTTTTAAATTGAGTGTGCTGTTTAACTTTATTGCCTTTTAAGTCTAGATAAAGTAAAAAAAAACTCCTGTCTTTATTAATCTCAGATGATTACTATTTAGTTAATCTAAAGATTCCTGGGCTGGAAAACTATTAAATCTTTATGATATAACCGATTGGCCAAAATGCATACTTATGCATGTGCTTCCAAATGGACTGCCTACACTAATGTCATGAATACAAAAGTTCCTTAAAAAGAGAACTTCGACTGCAGCTTTCTTAACACTACTTGTTAATATGTGCCTTTATGATTATAAATATGAGACAACGTCTGACAACATTAAGAGTATGAGATAGAGTGGCAAATAAAAACTTACAAAGGGACTCATATCTATAATTAATTGTTCTTTATAAATAGATCTGTCAAACAGAATGTATAAAGGGAACGCCTTCGGGCAGGCCCTGGACAGCGTCTGTACAAAACATGTACTGTCTGTGACTTGAGCAGTTTTTATTCAATGTTCACCAAACTTGGTCAGAATGTTTATGTGAGTATAATATATCTATCTGGACCAAAAGTGATTACCAGTAGATCTACCAGTCTCTAGATTTACGGCCCTTAGATTACACAAAATCCTGAAATTATTTATGTACAGTCTCTACTAAATTATCAGAGTTTTTTTCCAGGAACTAAAGCAGATTTATACCGACTGTGTATATCACCATAAAATCTTGACCAAGGTCAATAATAATTTATTGGCCAGATCGAATTAGTTTCCCCTGAGTAATGGCCCCTGAATTTCTCAAAATTGTGAAAATTGGCTATTTACTATCAATAAGGGACTAGATTGTACTAGATCTAGTATTTTATCCCCACCAACTGATACAGAATGTGTAGATTCTATCTCTATGCAATTTTAAATAGGCCAAGATTGATAGCCAGCCAGTGTTGGTTTAAGTATTTCCCCAGTTATGGCCGCTGAATTGAGCCAAAATTTCGAAAATAGACACGGTGGCTAAAATGAATTAAAATAGTAGAGCTATTTTTCATGTCAAAATTTATTTGCTGCACATGATGCTCGTAGGTTCTATATTGTGATAGATCTAGGATGGCAGTTTGTTATTTTATCCAGTTACTTTTTTTTTATCATTTGAATCAGCTATTTCGAATTTCGGCACCTACGAGTCTAGATTCTATTAAATGTGTTTTCTAGAAGATAGAAGCACAACATCAACGAACTATTTTGCAAGTTTACCAGTGTTGATTTTAGAAAATTTGCATCAAGTAGAGATAATTTTTCATCAAACATACATTCAACAGCATCATCAAATATAGAGCGGGTGTGGGTAATCCCGAACAGGGGGGTAATTCCGAACACATTTTTCCAATGACATTTTCGTATTCTTGAAAGGCACCAATCTAATCCACGGCGTCACATACATGATAACAACGAATTCCATATCATATTGCAATGAATGCAAAGTTTTGTCGCGCACCTTTTCAAAATAACAGACTAGAATTTATACGACAGCTTGCATGCATGTCGTTCTTACCTGTTTTCGTATTTTGATGTAAGTAGTATGTAAGGATCTAAAAGTATTGGTTTTTACCGCTGACAATGTTTTGATGGAATTCTTACATCACAAGTGTCCCGTGGGAAGGGAGTTAACTGCATTTCTCATTATGGAAAACGTTGAAAGATCAAAGAAGCCGTTCGGAATTAGACACACTTGTTAATTAATGTGAGGCTAATTCCAAACAATCAATGTATGAGGAACAGTTTATCCAAAATAAGTATATATAAAGACTTGTACTATATTTGAAGCAAATAACTAGAGCTAGATTATAAATAAATAAATAAGTTGATAAATAAATATATATATAAAAAAAGATACAGTAACAAATAAATAAATCTACTACTTTGTAAAATGAGTTCAACTTCTTTTCATTCATATTGGCTTGTTTTAAACATGTGCAATATGATCCGACTCTGGTAGAGGAGGCGGCGACTCATGTAGCCATAGCATGAGCTTGTCAAGAGTTGCAAGCAAATTTTGCGTGCCAAGACAACCCTGCACGACAAGGTCCACGTTACTGCTATGCATGTGAAAAAACCCTACATGCATCAATTGTGGATGCAGATTTCACCCTAAATGTGTGGCAGATGAATTATTGGGCTATACAGACGAACTTCCGTTTGAATGCAAATACTGTTAATTTAAACACAGATTCTAAAACATTTTTAACACTGCACACTCCATCATGTATAAGGGTGTTAATACCATATTAAATGTTTCGGACATTAATCATGTAGAAAGTTGTCACAGATGTTGTGCTGTGCTTCTGCAAATTTAGGTTTAGATACAGATGCTCTGTAAATTCCAGTTATATGTTTTGTTTTATAAAGTTTCTTTGTTAAAAATGCAAGTAATACCGTAAAGAATGTCTTTGTTTATCATTGTAAACAAACAAACATTCTGTTTTTAAGAAGTTGGAACTGTTCGGAATTAGCCCCCCTGTTGTTCGGAATTACCCCCTCTGTTCGGAAATACACGTCCAATAGGTAATATCTTCAATACACTATACTGACAATATCTGTATACTTATATAGTTCGGAATTATACACGCTAAATCAGCTGGAATCACTCTATAAACAAGTTGTTTTTAAATGGCAATATAAGTGGGTATTTTCGAACATTCAACATTATTGCTTAACTGTTCGGAAATACCCACACCCGCTCTAGCATAAAAACTAAAGAAAATGTCTTTTTCCATTAATTTGATAAATAACAGCTGACAATTTGAAGAAAATGAACAATATTTATCTCTATCTTAAGCTGAAGAAAGGACGATCAAGGTCATGCAGTGTCTTCAATAAAGGTAATCAACAGAAGAATGTTTTGAAAAAAAGTTTTAAAAAAATCTTGATTTTAAAAAGAAAAAAAAGCTGTTTTACATAATTTCAAAAACACAAGTTTAATTCCCGCGAAAATTTGAATATGCGTTTCTGATTGGTCAATTGGATACTCGACGCTGATTGGTTGGCCTACCCCCCTGGATACTATATAAACCCCCGTCGTCAAGTTCTGGCAAAACGAGATCAATGCCACTGCAAGCAAGCTGTGACAAAATGACTTACTCTAGAAATCGCAGATATTCAGAATACTCGTGAGTGTTTTCTTATAAAATATTTCTAAAACTATGCATTTTTGTACAAGTATCAATATACACTCTGGTTTTGATTCAATTTTCCTGTGTATTCTGTGCAAATATTGAAATAAACGTTTTAATTTTCGTCATCAGTTCAGAGTGGGCGGGGTGTGATTGACTGAAAAGAGACTTTTAATAAACTTTACTTTTCTACATTGTTTTAACATATAGGCAGTTTCAGAATAAAAATGCAGAAAATTTTGGATTCAAACTGCCACCAATATTGCTATCGTATAGCTACAAAATTCAAAAATAAAGTTGGCAAGAACAAGGCAAGAATTTAAAAAAAAAATACCGCCAAAAAACTTTCTTGAAGCTGTAACGCGAACATGCACTTGAACTAAAATATAAATTTATATATATTATGATTTAATACAGTTAAAAAGTTAATAAATAAACAATGGAATTTTCGAAAGCAAACGATGGATAAATTGATTTATTCTTTGCTATTTTTTGACTAGGTTAGTAGGTAGGCTGTCCTCTCTGTTGCCAAGAAGTTGGTTAACTGTTATTAAATTGCATCACTCAATGGATTAACCTATTGTCTGGCCAACTAATACTACTAAATACTTAATGGCTGTTTTTTTCTGTGCATTCCTAACTGAAAAAAAAATATATGGAGCCCATCTGTGAGGGACTCGTTTATGTATCATTCCGCGGTGGGAACAATAGCTGTTGTCTGATTGGTTAAAAGACAATACAGTTCACGCGCAGCAACTCTGCTTCATAGCAACGCGTAATGGCGGCACAAATAATAAACTCTCATCACGGATGGAATCTGTTTTGTTAGCAACAGCTTTTGATTTCTAAATTTCAAATGAAATTTTATTTTGTTAGTATTTATTCTCAGGTAATGCAGTACTGTAGTGTGATTTATTTTGTGTGATAGAAAGTTAATTATAACTTTCGAAAGTTTGGTCACAAATTGGTGGGAATTTCTATCCTCGACCACAGGAGCCTGAAATTCTATCTATAATGCTCCAAAATGGCTAAATATAAAAATGACGCCTCCTGTATATATAAAAAAAGAATAGGAGGGGTCATTTTTATATTTAGCCAATTTGGAGCACTATAGATAGAATTTCAGGCTCCTGTGCCTCGAGGTACCACTACAGTGCTTTAGGGTATAGCCTATTTTAGGGTATAGAGGATAGGTTGATAAATTTTATTTTTAGACTTGAATTATTGTATAAATTTTCATATCATTCTGTTACTGGCATGCAGACAGACATTCTGACATACATTTTAAATGTTTGCTTTTTGTGTTATTTTTTTATTTCTTTGAATTGGAATGGAGGAAAAATTAGTTAGCTATCCGCTATACCCAAAAGCACTGTACCAGTTTCAATGACCCTAAGAATACCACTGGGAGAATTAGATAAATTCTTCTCATTTATGGATTACTATAGTGTAGTCTTTCCCCAATTCAGATGATGTAAAATAGAGCAGTAACTGGCCTTTTGTCAATGTTGACTTTGACAAACTGAACAACAAACCAAGTAAAAACAATTGTACGGCCTTTTTCATAAATAAAGTACAGAGCAAGACAGTTATACTGGTTATGCCGCATAAAAATTCTATAAATCATAAGGGGGTGGGTTTTGAAGAATGGGCATTATATGCACATTTGTTGGTAATATTCAAACATACTGTGTGGTATTATTCAACAAGATGCTGTTTATCTCATTTGATAAAATATGGAAACACCTCATGTCAACCGTTGAGTATCAGAAGCGAAAGTTTGTTGTCATTTTTCAGATTAGCTATAATTTCTGGTTAAAAGATATAATTAAGCTAATCATGGATTTCAGATCTGTATATTCCCTAAAAGTAATTGTTGGACTGTTCTGTCTGCATAAAAATCAGACAGAAAACAAGATGACATTTGCATCAAAACAGAAACAAATCAAAATGTTTCTTATAACCAAAGAGCTAGATCTCTGAATCTGAGAGCATAAAAAAGTAATAAGAAAAATGTCTCATAATTGGAGTTACCATAGGAAATAACAACGCCACCAAACTGTCATTGTCAGCACAATATTTTCTTTGAGCGTATCGAAAGTTGAAATGTTATTATTAACAACCCTACTATAATTAGTTGCCTAATTTATTGCACTTAGAAATGGCAGCAGATTTTCAGAAGGTCAGTCACTGAAATATGTCCTCTTACGTTACTCTCAATCTCATTCTCAATACGTTTCGTATTTTCTGTCCCTGGAGTGTATATACCACAGCAATGAATGGAGTAAATTGTGCAGTCTTTGGTCAATGGTATAAATTTTACCGTCATAGTAAGGAGAGAAGATCTTTCAGACACACCTACACCAACCAATCTACCATATATTCACCAACTTCCAGTCAGCGGGCGGCCGCATATGCTTTGCTCAACACCCATCTGTAGTTTCATATGAGACCATATGCATAATAGTATTTATACTAATAATTTTTCCTGAATTACAGACAAGGAACACCTGCATACGCACATACAATAAATACTCTTTATTGACTACACCACCCCCCACCCCCCCCCATTTTACTTAATTTTTCTGTTTATTTAATAGATTAATATATAGTATTTTCATATATCATTATTGTTACAATTTATTCAAGTGATTTTAGCAAGCACACCCTGCCTCTTAAAATTCTAGTATGAAGATGTGCATTTTAGAAAATTAATGTGAACAAAATTGAAAACTGGTGGAAAAATAAATTTGTCATGGTCATAATTTAAACATATTGTAAACTGATGCCTTTTTGCATTTTTCCGACAAATTTAGGTATTTTGGAAAGAATTTGGAAAATATCATTAATATGTCTGACAAGTATCTATACTATAGATTTACAGAGATTTGTTACTGTAACAAATTGATTCATTGATAACAGTAATGTTCAATTTGAAGAAGGTAGCACATAAAAGGTATATAAATACACAATAAATGCAAAACTGCTGGAGTCTAAGAGACCCTATGTTGAAATTCAAGCAATTGGATTTCTTAAGGATGATGTATACTATTGCTATAATTGTATTAATAATATTACATTGACGTATTTAAGATAATTATTTAATGTTCCTGCTTATTTCAGATCTACCAGACGCTCTAGGTCCAGATCTAGGCATTCAAGGGACAACTACCACCATTATAGACATAGAAGCCCAAGTCCCAGATGGTCTGCCAGGCGCTCAAGGTCCAGATCTAGGTGTTCCAGGGACAGCTGCCACTATTCTAGACATAGGAGCCCTAGTCCTAGGTGGTCAAGATCAAGAAATATTTCTAGATCTAGACCAAGTGACAGGGATTCTTACACTCCTATGACTTGTAGTAGTGGGAGAGAGTCCCTGGACACTCAGAGAGTCCGAGCATTGACTCCATTGAGAGAGCCAGTATCGCTTCTTCCAGATATTGAAGACCCGCTTATTCAGCAGCTCAGTGAGCCAGTGTTTCCTGAGTTATACGGTACCTTGTAAGTATATTTAAGTATTATATGTATATTCTTTTATTGATCCTAGTAACCTGTCTGTGAATTTTCTATAATGTTGTTGCTACATTTTCAGTTTTTATACAATAAATATTTATTTTCATTCTTTAATACATAATTATACTTTCATTTGTTAGCTTAAGTGAGGAGATGATATGGCAGATGGAGGAATGGCGTTTAGAGGCAGAAAAATACTTTGACTTTGGCCTGTTGTCCAGAAATCTGTCAAGGGACAACAGTGACAAAGGTGCTCACTTAAAAATTACCATGTAAAAATAATGTGTTCTCTTTCAGATGGATATGTCTACTTGACAGTGTTGAATTTTTACATTTTTTGCATGATCAGAGAAAAAAACTGATAAAACTTGCTTAATAACAGCATGTTAGAGTAAATATCTTGAGATGTAAACTGAGACTTGGGGAAATCATGAAAATTTGGATCTTTAGTGGCAATTGTTTCTGGAAAAAACTTTTTTCCTGGTAAATATTAAATATTGCTGGGGAAAAAATCCGAAATTTAACTGCGACTAATACGCTAGAAGTTAAATTTTCCGATCATTTCCAGAGCAAAAATTAGATGCGGACTATATATTACCGCGACCTATACACACCAAAATACGGTAGTCAAAATTGTTGCTGTAAACAATTATTTTATATTTACCCTAGGTATATGTACAATAAGTTTATTAGTTATTGAACAATTGAGTATTGTTTGAGAGTATCAGTTGCTTTAATATAGTTTTTAGAAATAATATTGAGCATGGTATAAATAAATTTCAGGGAGCAGAAAGCGAGGTAGGGAGGACCAAGCAGATGTTTCCCCACCGGCTAAAAAGCAGAAGTATGTTCCCACACAGGCCAGTCCAAATATACACATCAATAGAAATCATCCAAACTTTCGAAGGTACTTTTATTAGATTTTGTGCAGAACTTTAGAAATGCTGTAGGTGTTTTAGTGTAGTCATTAGATTTAAGTGTATTTCTCATTTTTTAATATCTTTAGAACTGGTGAATAATAACCTAAGAGCCATTTGATTGGTTGTCTCTTGTTATGCCTAGTACTGAGCTTTAGCAGTGTGTTTCATTTCATTGTGTAGCTGTTTCCCTTACTCACTTGCTTATTAGCTTACTTCATCAGTGTACAAATTGCTGAATGGTGAGCTTTTGTGATCACTCTTTGTCTATCGTTGTCCGGCTGTCGATAGTTTTACTGTTAACACATTGGAAACCACATTTTCTTGAGCAATATCTTCTTGGCACTAACCCTGGTGATTATATATAACTATTTGCTTCTGTAATACCAGAGTTATGACCCTTGAATTAGTAAAAAATTACCATATTTCATATTGTAAAGCACGGTACTTAGCACTATATAACTGTTATACAAGACATTAAATTTTACGAATCTTAATGAAATTTGCATAAACTGCATTATAAGGTCACAAGTTACATTTATAATGGAATTGATTGAATTTAACAAAACACAGGAATATGGGTCTTGATTAAGTAAAGAGGACTATATTTCATTTTGTTTATTTGTGACAAAACTTGCACCAAATGTAAGCACATGAGACCTCAGTAGGGCTGTCATTGATTGGGTCTTAGGCGTATCGACGATACCGATATATCAGAAGACAAATATCGACGATACATCGATATATTGATTATTAAGTTAGATTAACGACCTATTTGTTCATATAATACTATATACCTTCCTGTAAATGCTATTTTAAGTTTTATTGCCTACTTTCCATATTTCTGTTTGACTGTGTTGTATTTGTATTTATGAAATAAAAGAAATACATAAAAATTAATAACATCTTTCATTTTTATTTTGCCTTCACACCTTTTTTGCATTCATCCAAATAAACAACTTTGTGAACTTAAGATGTTTTTTAGGGTCTGAGTGTTTATTTGGGTAGTTTTTTCTCCCTGTAAAATATCGATTTTTGAAAATGGGAATCGATAATCGATCGACCAAAAAAAATCGTTGATACATCGATATCGTTTCTATCGATGACAGCCCAAGACCTCAGCCAGGTTTAACAATATGAACACCTTAGTTATTGCCCTTGAATCAGTCAAAATTGGCATATTTTTTCATATTGTTAAATAACTTACAGAGTTTGTAATAATTGTTGGATGTAATTATTTCAGTCAGTTTGATAATTGGCAAACTTGTTCCATCAGAACCAGGGTTATGGTCCTTGAATATTATATATTGGTCAAAATTGTTATATGTCACTTTTTTAACACTCACATTAAATGTATATGGTCGACTCAAAAGGTCACAAACCCATTTAGTAATGGGCAAGACTGCATGTGTTTTTATAAAATAAGAGAATTAAAGATCTTGATCAGATCTTAGTGAATATTGCTATATCTCACCAATCATCACAAAACTTACACCACATATATATGCTCACAAGATTTTGGTTAATTTGTAAATGAGCCAGATTACAGCAGCAGCCAGAGTTATGGTCCTTGATTTAGTAAATATTGCTATATTTTACACTTTACATATTATTTCAGCTATGAGTAACCAACTTGTACATGTATTGAGGTGAGCAATATAAGCTCATGATTGCACTCCTGTTTTTCTCTTACTAGACAATTTGCCTACTTCCTGTGCTGTTGTGATTTTAATTTGTTTTCTAGTTTCTGGGGTTTGTGTTCAGTTTTACATATTCCATTGTAGTGAGGTAGATTTTAGTATTGTTTGCATGATGAATTGCAGGTTTATGGTCACATTTTACCAGTATTCTGTTTCTTATTTGTTTCTAGTCTTTTTACTTGTAGTAGTTACTTACAGCATTTCTGGATGTAGATAGTAAAGTAGATGCATGACAGAAAAAAGTGAAAAAAAAAAACACATAAAAAGTTTTAAAAATAAAAAAAGACAAAAAAAGACAACAAAAATTACAAAAAATACAAAAAAAATGTAGTTGTAGATTACTTTGGACTTATTTTTTGTGTTACATTGATTTAATTTTTGGTAATAAAGAAGATTGGAAAAATATGTAAGGCGTTTTTGTTCTGGCAGGTTCATGACAAATTGACTCTTGAAAGTATTGTTATATAATGGTTTAGACTTTTAGAGGCTTTGTTTTCCTTCATGCAGTAAAGTAATACATAAATAATAGGAGAATAGCATGAAGGGAGTTAGTAATTAGCGGTAGTAATTAATAGAGGGTGGTACGGACGGCTTAAGGGGAGGTCGGAGGCCGTTTAGTTTAGAATAATTAGGGAGTTAGTTAGCAGTACTTACTAAAAGAGGGTGGTACCGATGGCTGTAAGGGGAGGTCGGAGGTCGTTTAGTTTAGAATAATTATGGAGTTAGTATTTAGCAGTACTATTAGAGGGTGGTACAGATGGCTGTAAGGGGAGGTCGGAGGCCGTTTTGTTTAGAAATATTAGGGAGTTAGTTAGCACTACTAATAGAGGGTGGTACAGACGGATGTAAGGGGATGTCGGAGGCCTTTTAGTTTAGAATAATTAGGGAGTTAGTATTTAGCAGTACTAAATAGAGGGTGGTAGATACGTCTGTAAGGGGAGGTCGGAGGCCGTTTAGTTTAGAATAATTAGGGAGTTAGTATTTAGCAGTACTATTAGAGGGTGGTACGGACGGATGTAAGGGGAGGTCGGAGGCCGTTTAGTTTAGGATAATTAGGGAGTTAGTGTTTAGCAGTACTATAAGAGGGTGGTACGGACTGATGTAAGTGGAGGTCGGAGGCCATTTAGTTTAGGATAATTAGGGAGTTAGTATTTAGCAGTACTGATAGAGGGTGGTATGGACAGATGTAAGGGGAGGTCGGAGGCCGTTTAGTTTAGAATAATTAGGGAGTTAGTATTTAGCAGTACTAAAAAGAGGGTGGTTCGGATGGCTGTAAGGGGAGGTCGGAGGCCGTTTAGTTTAGAATAATTAGGGAGTTAGTATTTAGCAGTACTATTAGAGGGTGGTACGGACGGCTGTAAGGGGAGGTCGGAGGCCGTTAAGTTTAAAAGAATTAGGGAGTTAGTTAGCAGTACTAATAGAGGGTGGTACAGACGGATGTAAGGGGAGGTCGGAGGCCGTTTAGTTTAGAATAATTAGGGAATTAGTATTTAGCAGTACTAAATAGAGGGTGGTACGGACGGCTGTAAGGGGAGGTCGGAGGCCGTTTAGTTTAGAATAATTAGGGAGTTTGTATTTAGCAGTACTAATAGAGGGAGGTACGGATGGCTATAAGGGGAGGTCGGAGGCTGTTCAGTTTAGAATAATTAGGGAGTTTGTATTTAGCAGTACTAATAGAGGGTGGTATGGACGGCTGTAAGGGAGGTTGGAGGCTGTTTAGTTAAGAATAATTAGGGAGTTTGTATTTAGCAGTACTAATAGAGGGTGGTACAGACGGCTGTAAGCTAGGGGAGGTTGGAGGCTGTTTAGTTTAGAA
The DNA here is from genome assembly GCF_021730395.1 of Mercenaria mercenaria. Taxonomy (NCBI): domain Eukaryota; kingdom Metazoa; phylum Mollusca; class Bivalvia; order Venerida; family Veneridae; genus Mercenaria; species Mercenaria mercenaria. The sequence goes on from NC_069370.1 coordinate 39,875,841, forward strand.
TAATTAGTATATTCTTTTTTAGAGTAATAATCCATGAACACAGAAGAAAAACTAACTTTTTTTACCGTATATTTCGGCAGTATCTCACTGCCTTCATCAGCGATGGTGTACTAATTTGCATTAATATATATGTTACTATAGTAACAAAAATGAATGTGTTTTCAGTAGGTTATTGCTTTCGTGCACTGATTATCACTTATCGGCCCGGGCCTCATAAACTCAGAATCCGCCCGGTGAACACGTGAGCGTGAAACCAGTAGCAACATAAAACATCATCATGGACGTCATAATGGTCTGTCACTGGTCTACACGGTAAACCGTGGTTTATCGCAGAATTACAATTCTTGGCTTAAAATAAGTAATAAAACAGGACATGCACATATTTACTTTGGAGCCAGAGTTTCGAGTTTCAACAGTGTTCGAGTATGCGTTGTAAAACAGCATGATTCGCACCAGTTCGACAAAGTTGCGGGTTTCTTTTCAGTGATAAGGTCATGACTGCTTTTCACAAACATAGATCTAGATCAATCTCTGAGCAGAGTTGTCGTTCGTGATCCTCACTTTAACGAAATATCACCGGAAGTGCAAGAGATCGAGATCTAGATATCTAGCTATTGATAATATAATTGCAGTTTTTTTTCTTGAACTGGCTCAAATTATGTGTTGCTCCACATTTTAGAATGGCGAACCATTTAATGAGTTTGATAGATACATTACGAATTTAGATCTAATTAGCTCCTTACCGACAAGAAATTCTGTAGATCTAATTTGTCTAAATGTGCAAGAATAAACGCAAATTTTGAGACGAAAGTACCCCAAACTATTTAGCCATTGAAGTCTAGCGACAGGAGTTGTGGTTCTACTCCCCTTGAGTAGTGCAACAAAACATATGTATTAAAGATATTAATACACGCTAGAGCCTGGCCGGGAGGTGATAATCCTTGGGCCATTATTCATTTTCCGGGCCGATTATCACCTCCCGGCCCGGCTCTGTCGTGTATTAACCTATAATCACGTGACGATAGAAGGTCATGTGACCAAATGAGAGTGCTGTAAACTGGAGGTAACTCCAGCCCCTCGTCCCGGTTGAGCAATGGTCGCCTTTGTTTGATGTTAATAGCCTCTTTGACATGTCGTTTGATGTGATGGTCCTCAGATGTTATGACCTCTGTGTTCTCTGGTTTGAAATAATGTCCAGTTTGCTGACAATGTTCATATAATAAATTGGCCGAGTTGGATCTAGCCATATGCTCTTTCATGCGAATGTCTAAAGTTCTTCCAGTTTCACCCACATAGTCTTGTTCACAATTTTCACATTTTGAGTAGTATATAACACCACATTTTTTCATTTTGTCAATTAGTACACCATCGCTGATGAAGGCAGTGAGATACTTCCAAAATATACGGTAAAAAAAGTTAGTTTTTCTTCTGTGTTCATGTATTATTACTCTAAAATTGACAATCCAGAAGAAGAGATTGATCAACATTCATAGTTGTAGTATATTCTGAGTATGCAAGTATAAGGGGTTATGGTTGGGTAGTAACATAATGGTAGTAAATGAAGACTGTAAATTGGCTTGTGTTATTGTGGGCTTGAGAGGTGCTGCACATTTCATTACCTCTCATGAACAGACTCAATCAAACCGAGTCTGGTGTTTAGTTAACTTGAGCGGTGTTTCACATTTCATTACCTCTCATTAGGGGTGTATGAGTGTGTTTGGGTTTAGCATCTTTTTCAACAAATTAGGGGTGTACACCGGTTAATCTCAGTTCATTTGATAAATCGTATTAATGGGCAAAGTTAAGAGAACATTTCAATTTCTCAAGGGCTCTAAATGTGTGTAAAAATGACAAAGACAGGAGAATATAACATTATGAAATATCATTAATGCAGTTGGACTGCTTATGTAGCCTAGTGGTAGAGCACTTGCTTCGAGTGCGGGAGGTAGTGGGTTCAATCTCTGGCTGCATCATACCAAAGACATAAAAAATGGTACTAGCTACTAAGCTTCCTTGCTTTGCATCAGCATTACGAGGATAGTGCTAGGACTCTGCCTGGTGTCTGTGTAACTTGACTGGGTAGGGTATCATGTCATGTGTCTATGGTGTGATATTCCAGTGATCGAGGCAGCACTTTGAAGTTGGGCATAATTGTGCTCACTGCTACAAGTAGACACCATCGTTTATATGACTGAAAATTTTTTGAAAAAGATGTTAAACCCAGAATCCCTAGACAAACCTCTGATTTATTGCTTTCCTTTATTTGGTGGGCATGCACACTTGTAATTATTGCTGGGCCAATCAGTGTTTTGCTGAGTTATGGTTAATTGGACTGTAAAAAAAATATTGCCATGTGATTAAGGTTTAACGGTATATGAGAGAAGTTTCAGTTTGTATTTTAGATTTTTAAACCAATTTTCTTTGCCATTGTAGGGTTAAAAAACACTTTCAATATGCTGGGCCCCTAAACATTGTACTGAACCCCTAAATTTGAAAAGTTAGGAGCCCAGGTGACCACTGGATTAAAAAAGTTGATATTTTCCCCTCAGAACACAGAAATATTTGGTTAATGAACAACATCTTTACCAACAATCTACCTGACCATTACATGTTCTGCCATACTGTCCCATAAGATGGATACTTAAAATATTCTATAAAAGTTGTCCGTCTTTAAAAATGAATGTCATTTGTAAAGATCTTTACAAAAATAAACAATTGCTGAAAACTATGTTCCACCTAGTTATGTGAAATTTCAGCACTGGGACAATATTGCAAATGCATCAAAACAAAGACGTAACAGTTCTTTGAAAATGGTGAGTTTTAAAAGGCGTTGAACTGTGCAAAAGTGTGGCCCCTTTATGCAGTGCCCTATTCCGCAATTCAGTGTATATATGATCAGTATACTGACAATTGTTTTACAGAGTAATATACATGTTTTATATGTTGTTCATTTTTATATGCCCGTCTCTAAAAGAGCAGGGGCGTATTATGTGAACACCCGTGGTGGGTGGGCGTCCGGCGTCCAAAAGCATGTCCACTCTCTTTAGTCAAACAGTTTACATCAGATCTTCACCAAACTTGGTGACAATGTTTGTGGGCATAATACCTCAGTCAAGCTCGATAACCAGCAAAATCGCCTTATGCACTCTTGGGTTATGGCCCTTAAATTACTGAAAATCTGCAAATTTAGCCTTGTCCACCCTCTAAGTCAAACAGTTTTCATCCGATCTTCACCAATCTTGGTGACAATGTTTGTGGGCACAATATCTCGGCCAAGTTCAATAACCAGCCAAATCGCCCTAGGCACTCTTGGATTATGGACCTTGAATTACTCGAAAAACGGCAAATTTAGCCTTGTCAACTCTCTAACTCGAACAGTTTTCATCTGATCTTCACCAAACTTGCTGACAATGTTTGTAGGCATAATATCTTGGCCAATTTCGATAACCAGCAAAATCGCCCCAGGCACTCTTGAGTTATGGCCCTTAAATTACTCGAAATCTGCAAATTTAGCCTTGTCCACCCTCTAAGTCAAACAGTTTTCATCCGATCTTCACCAAACTGCAGATTTAGCCTTGTCCGCTCTCTAAGTCGAACAGTTTTCATCCGATCTTCACCGAACTTGCTGACAAAGTTTGTGGGCATAATATCTCGGCTAAGTTTGATAACCAGCCAAATTGCCCCAAGCACTCTAGGATTATGGCCCTAAGTTTGATGACGGGCGTATTTTGTGACAGTCTGCCACTCTTGTTCATTTTAAACAACCCTTTCTTTCTGTGGTTTGGTGTTAATTGTTTTGTTTTTTTTTCCCAAATATAAGGCTGTTAACATTAAAATCTGCTTGTCTACAGAGTATGCACACTTTAAAAAATGTCATCAGTTGATGCATGTTTACAGCAGATCAAAATCAAAGTTGAAGAAATGAAAATTGCCGTCATTTCAAATTCATATTTTGCACAACAAAATGAATTGAGACGGTACTGCATGATGGCGTTTTATAAAGATTTATTCCTCAAATAGAAAATTTAGAAATTTACCTCGAGAAATAATAATATTCCATATAATGCAGCGTCATTATTGAATAAGACACAATTCGCAGATGATTTTGATTTTAGGTTCCCAGAGGTCTGTTTTAAAATGTCACTGATTGGCTGAAACCTTTTACCTGTAATGTAACCAAACTAGAAATATCAGCAAAATTTTCAGCTAGGGATCGAACCATGGTTTAAATCTCTCTGGTATGCAAGAATGTGAATGCAGTGAATGTTATCCATATTAAAATGAAGGTTTACTGAAAATTTGAAACATACAGTTTTTTTTTCATGCTTTAATACCATCTCATGCTGAAAACTTAAAAGAATTTTAGGCAGAGTTTCTCAGGACCCATTCTTTTTCGCACGGACTCATTTTGAAACATGTGAGACCTGTTGGACTCATTAATTTCAGTTGTTAAAGTACTGCTGAAGGTTGATATGTCGTATCTGTAAAAATAAGGAATAACTAAAAAGAACCAAGAAGTAAGTTTTCGTAACCTATTCCGGCCATCACTTTCGTGTATTTATGCTAGCTGGAGTAAACTGTTAGTATTCTGTGACAGTTAAATGCATGATTATCTGTGTTTTGTTAATGTATACATGTATTCCAAAAGCACATGTGACTTAAATTATATATGGAAAAATACCATATTCATTGATGTTATTCCCAGTCCTTGACGTAAGAGTATCTCAGGTTTCCGAGGACCACTCATTCTAGCGAGGGTCACTGATTGTTAAAAGCTGAATGACAGAAAATGGGTTCTGCTCAATAACTAAAGAACACTTTGGCTTACATTTGTGAAACTTCATACTTTATAGGATGGTTGCCTGTGGTCAGTTGAAGATCCCTATTGTTTTGGGGTCTGGTAGGCCAAAGGTCAAGGTCACAGTGATCTAGAGACTGAAAACAGTTCAATAACTAAAGAACACTTTATTCTACAATTGTTTAACTTCATAAGATAATTGCCTGCGGTAAGTAGATGACCCGTCATGGCGAAAGAGTTTCAAGACTTGTCTGACATTCGGTCAGACAACCCAGGACAACCTGTCTGACCGAATAGAAACTCGTTTGACGAAAACATGTCGTAAAGAGTAAACAAAAACAATAACATATGTTAATAGTTATTGTTGTTATGATGTTTTGCCGGAAGTAATGAAAAATTAATAGGTGCATAAGAAAACCTTTGTTGCTCATTGCAGAGCTGGAGCAGTCTTCTGCGCATGTCCGGAACTTACACCGGAAGTGATAATCAGTTGAAGCTCAAGGCAAAAAATAAGCAAATTATTGCATGTCCGCACACATTTAGTATATAGTATGTTCTTAAGGGAAAAAAAACCTACAGTACATACATGATCTATGCTTTTAGGTCAAGGTCATTATTGAAATTTAAGTAAAAATAGGTTTTTTCTTAGCTCCTAAATGCCTTGAAGCATTTTAAGTCGTAACACGTACTGTTGCGAACAACCACAAGGGATGAACACTAACAAAGTTTTCCACCGGTAGGGGACTTCTGTATTGCCATCGCATCCTCGGTCACTTGTTAATTTTAAATTTAAATAAGGATTTGCCAGACTGTTTTACTGACTGAAAGTGGTGTTAACCGGAAATATCATATATTTCACTTCAGGCAGCAAGTTGAGGTAGCTAGCCATCAATGCAGTATAAGCCTGGTTGGATGTATCAGCCTGAAATGCAGCAGTTACCTGGTTGGATGGATCAGCCGTCAACACAATGGTAGCTGGCGGGAAAGATTATCCATCAATACAGTGTTAGTCCAGTTAGATGAATCAACAATTAAAGCAGTGGTAGTTTGCAGGAGATAGATCAGCCATCAAAACAGTGGTAACTTGGTGTTATAGATTAAATCAGCACGTACAGCAAAGGCCTGGTTCGATCGATTGTCCATCAACACAGTGGTAACAAGGCAGGATAGATAAACTGTCGACACAGCAGGAACCTGGTTGTTGGATAAGCAGCTAACACAATAGTGTAGCTTAGCTGGATAGATTAGCCATCAACGCAGTAGCATCCTGGTTGGAAGGATCAGTTATCAACCAAATCAGCTTGGTCGGATAGATTAGCCATCAACGCAGTAGTATCCTGGATGGGAGGATCACCCGTCAACCAAGTCAGCTTGGTCGGATAGATTAGCCATCAACGCAGTAGTATCCTGGATGGGAGGATCACCCGTCAACCAAGTCAGCTTGCGATAGATTAGCACGCGATATGATGGAGGCGCCCAACAAGCGCTGCGAGATTAGCTCACTACCTGGATGGGAGGATCAGCCGTCAACCAAGTCAGCTTGGTCGGATAGATTAGCCATCAACACAGTTGTATCCTGGATGGGAGGATCACCCGTCAACCATGTCAGCTTGGTCGGATAGATTAGCCATCAACACAGTAGTATCCTGGATGGGAGGATCACCCGTCAACCAAGTCAGCTTGGTCGGATAGATTAGCCATCAACACAATAGTATCCTGAAGAAAGATTAGCAGGAAGCCTAGTTAGCTGGATCAGCCATCAACACATTGGTAGATTGGAGGGATAAATAACAAGTAGTTTCCTAGATAGATGAATAAGGAGGTAACTTGGTTTTTTTATGACCACCTTGGAAGAAGGGAAGGTATTTTGTTTTGCTGTAATGTGTGCCAGTCAGTCTGTCCATCCATCAACCATTTGGTTTTGGATCAGTATTTTATAACTTTTAGCAAACCTGACCAGGAAGTGTTCATGGTGAGCTTTTAGGATTGTTGTATGTATGTCCGTCATCCACAATTTCTTTCAAGGAAATTTCCTACATCACTTTCAACCAAAGTCGCAGGAATGATCCTAGGGAGGTCCCCTTTCAGTTTCCTTCAAGTCTAGGTCATCTTTGCTGAATTATTGTTGCCACTGCAATCAAAAGGGAAAAAGTTTAAAAATCTCAGAAACTGCTGATCCAATTTTGAAATAATTTCAAAGACGTCTGTCTGTTCTTTCATCTTGATTTTGGTGTCCTGATTCAGTGTTTGGTCCTTAACTTTCAGCATGTGAAGTTGTCGACCTAGGGTATTGTTCAAGATTTCACTCAGCCAGACCAGAGTTATGGTCGTTGACTCAGTCTGAAATATGCATAAAAAGACATAAAAATCTGTAGGGCTGTAACGAGTATCCGAGTACTCGGATATCCATGAATTCTACCAAAAGTTCGAGTACGGATATTCGTCATTGTCAAGATCATTGGATCGTGACCATTTTCTTTAATACATGCAGTATGTAAAATTCTATCAATAAAACTAAATAAAAGCCAGATTGAACGTCTTTAATGAATTTTCTTGCACATCTTAGATGATAACGCGTTGTCAGATTCTTAACCGGATGTAAACAAATGTCTTAGGTAGAGTTAGCATCGGTCTTATATTCGAACCAAAGTCAATATGAAATCTGTCATAACAGTGAATAAACATTAATTAATAAATTTTATCATTTAAGAAATTAAATTCAATAAAAGTTAAATTACAAAATTTCTTTCCAACAAGTAAAGTTTTCTTACCAAAAAATGCGAAACTGTTACTAAATATTGTGATATTAATGACTGACGTCATATCGTTCATCTGCAAGAACAATAATGGCCGAACATTAATGAAGTCCACCAGCTAAATCTGACTTTAATTAATGAGCAAAACATTAAACATAAGTCATAACTGTAAAATTGAGCATTATGAGAACTGCAAAGTTTAAATTCCATAAAGAAACGGTACTTATGATATGAAATAAGGCAAAGCCTCAGAGGGAGCTGAAAGCAATCGGATTAAGCTAAAAAATATATGCATCATTGTCACAAAGAAACTATTCACTACTCACAAGAATTCCGGAGAACCTATTCACTTGAAAAAGTCTACATTTAGTGTCACCATACCTATAACAGTGAATGTCATACGTTTGCAAAATTAATGGAAAGCCGGTGTCACGGTGACGTCATTATCGCGTTCCCTTTTCTTTCTGCTTTTCCATTTTCTGGCTAATTCTTGATCTTTTAAATTAAAATAATATTTTTTTTTCAAACAACTTTAAATCATTCTTTCATTATTGTTGAGTGATGAATAATTTTTAGCAATTAAATGAAGTTCTGTATTCACTCCGGAAAGAAGTACTTCCTGTGAGCACCTATCCGCTAGGGTGCGCTTTTTAAAAACTTCCGACGAAACTTTTCAAGTCCATCACCAAGTGTGCAAGTATACTTGCGTTACCTTATAAAGCTCGATTCTCGAGCAGGCCCTTTGGGCCTGCTCTTCGAGCTCACTATAACAGCTAGTCTTGCATTTTTGTATCATTATAAGTTGATACTGGTGATTCATGGTTCGAACTGTGAATTGTCGGCCCCGACTCGCGAATCGGATCGGATCGCCACTTGTCCGACGATCCTCAGCCCTAAAAATCTGTGAAACATGAAAAGACTATTAATCAGCATTTTAAGCACCTGGCGTTTCAGACCAGAGTTTTGACCCTTGATTTAGTCAAAAATTTGCATTAATGGCATATAAGTTTGAATCACACATTTGTAGGTATCTCAAAAAGTATTTGATTTAAAGGTCAAGATTGTAATACAGTATGTGAAATGTGCACCTGGTGTTCTGTTGGGATTTCAGTCAGCCAGGTCAGAGTAATGGGCATTGACTTGGTGAAAAATACAATATTAAATGCTTAAAAGTATATCTTAAAAAATGACCTAGTCATGAAGCAATGTAGAAATAATATTCGGCATGTGAATTTTTGCACCTGAGTTTTGTTTTGGATTTCACTCTGCAAGACTAGAGTTATGGCCCTTGACTTAGTCAAAACTATGCATAAAGGGCAGCAAATATGCATAAAGGGCATGAAAGGTCAAGGTCAAGGTCACAGTGACCCAGAAAAGTTAATAGGGAGGTTGATTATGACCAGCAGATGACCCCTATTGATTTTGAGGTCAGTAGGTTAGAGGTCAAGGTCACAATGACCTGGAACAGTTAAACAGTTTCCGTACAATAACTTGAGAAGGCTTGGACCTAGGATCACGAAACATGATAGGGAGGTTGATTATGACCAGCAGATGACCCCTATTAATTTTGAGGTCAGTAGGTCCAAGGTCACAATGACCCGGAATAGTTAAACGTTTTCTGGACGATAACTTGACAACTCTTGGGCCTAGGATCATGAAACTTATTAGTGGGGTTGATCATGACCGGCAGATGACCCCTATTGATTTTGAGGTGAGTAGGTCAAAGGTCAAGGTCATAGTGACCCAGAACAGTTAAACCGTTTCCAGATGATAACTTGAGAACGCTTGTACCAAGGATCATAAAACTTAATCATTCTAGTCTGGCTGAGTATGTCTCGGCAACCACTGACTGGAAACTTTATAGGAAGCTTGACTCCTAAGAGAAGATGTGAATATAGACTTCATAATCTAGTGAGATGATTTTTATGCTCCCCGAAGGGCGAGCGTATAGTTGCCGCTTTGTCCCTCCTTCGGTTTGTCCGTCCATCCGTCACACTTTTGTCCAGAGTATAACTTAAAAAGTATTAATGGCATTTCGTTGAAACTTCACATAATAATAGAGGCCATTGAGACAAAGTGCAGTGTTAAAGAATCATAACTATACCTTGCCTAGTTTTTGAATAATCTCCCTTTATTATACAAAATAAGGCTTGTCTGGAACATTACTTGAACAGTATTAATGGTATCTTATTGAAACTTCACAAAATGATAGCTAGAGGCCATTGACGGAAGTGCAGCTTCAAAGAACCGTATCTGTACCTTACCTAGTTTTTGAATTATCTCCCCTTTATTATACAAAATGAGGCTTGTCTGGAATTTAATTGAGAAGTATTAATGGCATTTCATTGAAACTTCACAAAATGATAGAGGCCATTGACGGGTAGTGCAGTGTTATAGAACCATAACTCTATTTTACCTAGTTTTTTAATTATCTCCCTTTATTATATAAAATAAGGCTTGTCCCGAGCATTACTTGAAAAAGTATAAATGGCATTTCATTGAAACTTCACAAAATGATTGATGGGAAGTGCAGTGTCAAAGAATCATAACTCTGCTTTACCTAGTTTTTGAATTATCTTCCTTTATTATACAAAATAAGGCTTGTCCGGAGCATTATTTGAAAAGTATTAATGGCATTTCACAAAATGATAGACGCAAAAACTACACTTAACCATATGGCCCTTGCTTTAATTATATCCTTTTATTAGCTCACCTGTCACAAAGTGACAAGGTGAGCTATTGTGACCGCTTGATGTCCGTCGTCCGTTGTCAGTCATGCATCGTGCGTCAACAATTTTAAAAAAAATCTTCTTCTTGAAAACCACTGGGCAGAATTACACCAAACATCATAGGAATGATCCTTGGGTGGCCCCCTTTTAAAATTGTTCAAAGAATTGAATTCCATGCAGAACTCTGGTTGCCATGGCAACCAAAAGGAAAAACTTTAAAAATCTTCTTGTCCAAAACCACAGGGCCTAGGGCTTTGATGTCTGGTGTGTAGCTTCATCTAGTGGTCCTCTACCAAAATTATTCAAATTATCCCCCTAGGGGCAAATGTGGCCCCGCCCCGGGGGTCACATGGTTTATACAGACATATATATAGGGAATATTTTGAAAATCTTCTTGTACAAAACCACGTGGCCTAGGGCTTTGATATTTAGTATGCAGCATCATCTAGTGGTCCTCTACCAAGATTTTTCAAATTATCCCCCTAGGGTCAAATTTGGCCACACCCCGGGGGTCCCAAGTTTTACATAGACTTATATAGGAAAAAAAAGTTTAAAAATCTTCTTATCTGAAACCACAACACTTAGACCTTTGATATTTGGTTTGTAGCATTGTCTTATGGTCCTCAACCAAGATTGTTCAAATTGTACCCCTTGGGTGAAAAGAGGCCCTGCCCTGGGGGTCCCAGGTTTTATATAGACTTATATAGGAAAAAGCTTTAAAAATCTTCTTGTCTGAAACCATACGACCTAGGCTTTTGATATTTGGTATGATGCATTGTCTAGTAGTCCTCTACCAAAATTGTTCAAACTATGCCCCTGGGGTTAAAAGAGGCCCCGCCCTTGGGTCACTTAGTTATTATGTGAGTTATAGAGGAAAAATACTTAAAAAATCATCTGATCCTATTTCCAAGACTGTTTAATTATAATTACCTGATGACCCAAAGTAATATTATGTCACTTGACTGTGACCTTGACCTACTGACCTACTCTCTTGTTTTTAGCTCACGGTGAGCTTTTGTGACCGCTCAATGTCCATCGTCCGTCGTCAGTCGTGCGTCATCCGTCTGTCAACATTTTCTAAAAAAATCTTCTTGAAAACCACTTGGCAGAATTACACCAAACTTCACAGGAATGATCCTTGGGTGGCCCCCTTTCAAAATTGTTCAAAGTATTTAATTCTATGCAGAACTCTGGTTGCCATGGCAACCGAAAGGAAAAACTTTAAAAAAAAACGCAAGGCATAGAGCCTTGATATTTGGCATGACATCATCAAATGGTCCTCTATGAAGATTGTTCAAATTGTGCCCCTGGGGTGAAAAGAGGCCCCACCCTGGGGGTTACAAGTTTTGCATAGACTTACATAGGAAAGAACTTTAAAAATCTTCTTGTCTAAAACCACAAGACCTAGGCTTTTGATAATTGGTATGTAGCATTGCCTTGTGGTTCTTTATCAAAATTGTTCAAATTACAACCCTGGGGTGAAAAGAGGCCCTGCCCGGGGGCTCTCAAGTTTTTTTGGGTTTTTTTTCACGTTTTTTTTTATTATTATTTTCAACAACAGGTAACATAACATGACATACAAAATATGAAGGGTTTTATGTTCAGCAATGCATCATATATCATATATAGATTACAATGAAATGTCTTACTACACGTACATATGGATAGCATTATATTGTGTATTGTTTTTGAAAAACACAAAAACAAACAGACTATCCCTAACATAGAGTTCAAACAAGTTCGAAACAAGATCTCTGTGTTTAGGATAGTTTTAAAAAAGTATCTTCTTGTCTGAAACTGCAAGGCCTAGGCTTTTGATATTTGGTATGTTGCCTTGCCTTGTGTTCCTCTACCAAAATTGTTTAAATTATGCCCCTTGGGTGAAAAGAGGCCCTGCTTGGGGTCCCAGATTTAATATAGACATATCTATAGGGGAAAAAATCTTCTTGTCTGAAAGTTCAAGGCCTAGGCCTTTGATATTTGGTATGTAGAATTGCCTAGTGGATTTCTAACAAGATTGCCCAAATTATGCCCCTTAGGTGAAAAGAGACCCCGCCCTGGGGGTCACTTGTTATATGAGTTATATAGGAATAGATACTTAAAAATTATCAGATCATATCCTAGATTGCTTAATTATAATTACCTGATGACCCCAAGTGATAAGGGGGTCACTTGACTGTGACCTTGACCTAATGACCTCCTTTCTTGATTTTTAAGATACAGCCTTGAAATTTGGATGACATGTACAGTTTTGCACACCGATCTTAAAACTGACTTTTAGTGACAATGAATTTGACGTACTGACCTACTTTCTAATATTTTAGCATCAGTTTGTCATTTTAAACATGTGGCTCATATTACTCCGGTGAGCGATTCAGGGTCATCATGACCCTCTTGTTTAAGATACAGTCTTGAAATTTTGATGACATACACAGTTTTGCACACAAATTGTAAAACTGAATTTCATTGACCATGAATGTGCTCTACTGACTTTCTTAATATTTTATCATCATTTTGGCATTTGAAACATGTAGCTCATATTACTCAGGTGAGCGATCCAGGGTCATCATGACCCTCTTGTTCAATTTTCTTTTTATTATCTCCATTATTTTTTGGTTTCCCCATATTTGGACAAGCACATGCATCGGGGATTATCATTCGGTTTTACGGATTCCTTGTTCAATGAGGTATTGCCCTTTAATTACACAACATTAGTATGCCTTAGTACCAGTTCTTATCTGAAGTATTCTTCGGCAACCTTTGGCAGGAAATTAGTGAAACTTCATAGGAATCTTAAGAGGAGATATGATTTTCACTGAGTTATTGCCCTTTGATTATCCAACATTAGTAAACTATAGTGCCATCCTTGTCCGGGGCATTTCCCATCAACCACTAGATTGAATTCAGCGAATATACATAACTCAGTAACCATTTGTGGTCCTTTGAAAACATTGGTTGGAAAGTGATGAAACATGGCCTGGTTGATCCTCTTCCAAAGTCATTGCAAACAACTTGTTGAACATATGTCAGAGCTAAAAATAGAAGAATATTCCAAAGACATCAAAAATTTAAATGACTGCCCTGATTTTGAAATTATTTCAAAGGACTGTTGCTTTTGTGACCCTTTCCCAAAGAAAATTACAATAAAGTATTTATATTTAAATTATGATTCTTCATCAGGTTAATAGAAGTGGAATCATAATGACGACCGGCGCATGTCATAATGTCTTTAGCAGCCTCTGTATCAACCACATATAGGGTATTGTGAACACTTTCTCAAAATACTCCCAGCATGTTCCATACTCTATATGGCCGGCGAACCTATTGTACAGATACATGACAATGATAAATCGTTGTTAGTAAGTCACTATATACAGTTGTAGAATCCTATAGTTCCAGACACTTTTTGCATGCCTCATAGGGCGTTTACGACATCATATTGCTATCCCCACAGTGACCTTTAAATATCCCAAAGAAAATCTGCGATGCCAGTTATGAACATGTACCTGCAGCATTCTACAGCACTAGTGCTTTATAGATGTTGCAACCTATTCAGATCTTGGAATTATTCCATATTCTTCACCAAATCTGATGACTTTTCTGTGCTCCGCGGCATCCTACGGAATCGCCAGGATTCATTTGATCTCTTGTTTGCATGAAACCAGCACTGTTCAACTGCTTATGAAGTCACTTACTTGAAATTTGGCAGAATAATTTACGCTGTGATTTCACACAAATGATCCTTGTGATAGATTACCTGGTTAAATTGATCAGCCATCAACTCAGTGGTAGCTTGGCCAGATAGATTCAACTCATCCATAGCCTGGTTGGGTGGATTAGCCAGCAAAACAGTGATAGCTTGGCCAAATAGATTCAACACAACCTTAGCCTTGTTAGATTAGATATCAACACAGTCATAGCTTGATTGGATGGATCAGCCATCAACACAGTGATAATTTTGGCAGCTGGAATAGGTATCAACACAGTGTTAACCTAAAAGTATGGGTCGTCTGGTTGGATGTATCAATCATCTACACAATGGGAGCCTGACTGAATGGACAGGCGACAAACCCACCAGTTGAGCACTTTATTTGACTGGTGTATTTAATTCAGTCAATGATCGTGAAGTCTTCTGGTGGTGAATTTCAGCTAGGATCAGTGACAGATATGATTATTTCTCCAAGACTTGCATTTGAAAGTGTCCTGTAATTTTAGTCTTCCACTAGCTTGAAAGAATTGCGCTTTTTCCATCGTTCTGCTTATTTCAAAGGTCAACAGTGTTTTTGTCCTGTCCGGTCTGTATCTCAGCCATTCTTGAAGAGATTTTAATTGTTCCCTCATCAGCGGGGGACGTTGATAACTCTGTTACAAATTCTTGTTATGAATTGCGATACACTAGGTTGATATGCAGCGCAACTCTGTATTACAAAAATCGCCTCGGTAGCCTAGTGATAGAGCGTCCGCTTCGAGTGCGGGAGGTCGTGGGTTCGATCCCTGGCCGCGTCATACCAAAGACGTAAAAAGTGGTACTAGTAGCTTCCTCGCTTGGCGCCTAGCATTAAGAGGATTGTACTAGGACTGGTCAGCGCGTTGTCAGTATAATGTGACTGGGTGGAGTATCGTGTCATGTGTCTACGGCGTGATACTCCAGTGAGGCAGCACTATAAAGTTGAGCATTGTGCTCACTGTTACAAGTAGACACCGTCGTTTATATGACTGAAAAATTGTTGAGAAAGACTTTAAACACACACACACACACCCGCGCACACACACACACATACACACACTGGCATTAAATGTCTTTGGTATGTAATGCAAAAACAAGTTTCATTAGTACCACATAAATGTCATGCATTTTATTTGTTTATTAATTACCTCCCTGTAATATGATAAAATATTTCATGTCAGTTTTTTCTCGCCGATTTAAAAATGAAATCACATTAAATCTTTTTTAGAATACAGATATTGGGATTTGAAAGCATTCACCAATAATTGACTTCCCGCCATTTTCAAACTATATACCACTTCATTAATTGATGATATATAGTTATAAGTTGTGTTACCCCTCTTACTTTGAAGAAGTTGTTGTATTGACATTTAAGAGGTTTGTGAAAAATGTCCCTAGTCGGGGAACATTAGTAACTCTGTTACAATTTCTTGTTTTACTTGGTACAAATGTTTCCCATAACAAAGCGATATGTTATGCACAGCTTTCCAGACCCCTAACTTACATATCCGGCTCACAGTTTGAAGTGAAACCTTAACATGCTATTATAAGCGTCTGTTTCCGGTTCAGTCCATTTATCAAGAGATTATAATAGTACTCGGCACAAATGTTCCCGTAATGAGACAACTTGTCTCTCACAATTCTCAGACCCTAGCTCAAAGGTCAATGTCACACTTGGAAGTCAAAGGTCAACACAGGTTATTTTTGTACAGTCTGTAACTTAACTATCCATCAAGGGATTTTAATATTACTTGGCTTAAATGTTTCCCATATTGGGATGGCATGCCTTGCGCCACACTCGGACACCTAGCTAGGCTTAAAGGTTGAGGTCACACTTGGAGGTCAAAGGTCTATAGGAGCTTTTCCTGTCCAGTCTGTAATTCAAATGTCCACAGGGGACTTTAATATTACAAAAATGTTCTCCATATAAAGACGACATGTTGTGCGAAACTCAAAGACTCCTATGTCAATTGTCAAGATCACTCTTGGAAGTTAATGGTTAACAGGGTCTGTTCTGCGTATGCTCAATAACATCCGTCAAGAGATTTTATTATTTCTTAACAGAAATGTTCCTCGTGATAATGAGTTGATATGTCATGCGCAGGACCCAGTCCACTAGCTTCAAGGTCAATGTCTAACTTAGAATTATTTTAGGTCATTTGTCTTTTCCAGTCTGTAACTCTTTCATTCCTGCATTGACATTTATATAACTTCGCATAAGCATTCAGCAAAACAAACTGTTAGACAATATTGATTGGCATTTCTCAATTTTTCCACCAATTAAAAATGTTTTAATTTTATGTTTGTATAAATAGATGTTAAAGCTTTTAAACAACTGTAGATTTTCAGATATATGTATGCAAATTTAAATCTAAACAATTTGTGTTATGCCATATGGTATATATATAGCACTATATTGAAGATACATTATTGACAGATATAAAATCATTAGGTTATGCTGGAGTTGAGATAGTTAGTCGGACTCTGTATTGGTCATACTTCCTCCAGTTACAAGTCAAATCGACTATTTGAAGAATAGAGAGAGCTATTCTACTAGAATGGGAGTCGGTGTCAGCATCACCTAGAATAAAATTGGCATGCAATGCTATATCTTGGTAATCATTTCGGGTCCAGGATTGGAACTTAACACAGTAGGCTTCTCAGTCATCAAACTTGCATAATGTATCAACCGCTTGACATCCATCTTGTGTCCAGAGAACGAAATATTATCTCCAGCGCTCAGCATTTTATCTTGTGCGCTTGAGGTTAGAATGTCTCTTCATTTCAAGACCTGCTTGATAGACCTTCAACAAACGTTATATAGCATCCTTACACGGACTTTTCCCAAGAATTTTTAATGGGTCCGCTTTACCCTTTTTGAGCATTTATCATTTGACAATTGCCGTTTTACGTTTCATATTTGGTTTATACATAATTTATTTCAGGTCGATTGTGAAGGAAGTTCTACAACTTATATAAATCACTCTCGACACCTCATTCCTGATGGAATCCATCGCCACGAGGGTATGAGAGAAGAGGCCAGTTTTCCTTTTAATGCTGAGCGCCAAGCTAGGGAGCTACTGGTACCATTTTTCACGTCTTTGGTTTAACGCGACCGGGGATCGAACCCGCAACCTCCCGCACTCGAAGCGGACGCTCTACCACTAGGCTATCGAGGCGGTTCATATTTGACACTATGGTCATGGCAAATCACATTTTGCATCTAGCATGTCGCACCGGCCTTCCGTACACTTCATTTTACCACTATGCACTTCCAATCAATACTCATTCTACTTTCTTGTACCCCCATTTTCTTCCTTTTGTTTATTGAATAGAATTTTAGTACATTTTATTTGGTAATTGTAAAGAAAACAACATGCCCTTTAAAATCCTAGAAGGTGCATACCAGTTAAGTGCATTCTAGCCTCTGTATCTGTATTCAGCATTAAGAATTAAGCAATTAGCCTGGCACACCTAACAATGGTGTGTGAAATATCAAGGCTCTTTATAACTTCTTAATTGTCAAACAGATAAAACTGTTGTGTGCTAGACTGCGTTATCCTAGGGTACTAGAAACTTGGGACGCTTTCTGCATATGCAATACATATTTTGTTGTTTTTAGCTCACCTGAACCAAAGGCTCAGAGTGAGCTATTGTGACCACTCATCGTCCGTCCGTAAACTTTTACTTTAAACGACATCTCCTCATAAACCGCTAGGTCAATTTCATCCAAACTTCACAGGAATGTTCCTTGGGTGAAGCTCTACAGAACTGTTTAAAGAATTGAATTCCATGCAGAACTCTGGTTGCCATGGCAACTGAAAGGAAAATCTTTAAAAATCTTCTTCTCAAAAAACCAGAAGCCTAGAGCTTAGATATTTGGTGTGAAGCATTGCCAAATTCGTTCAAATCATGACCCCCGGGTCAAAATTGACCCGGCCCGAGGGGTCATATGATTTTACATAGGAAAATCTTAAAAAATCTTCTTCTAAAAAACCAGAAGCCATAGAGCTTAGATATTTGACCTGTAGCATTGCCTAGTGGACCTCTACTTAAGTTGTTCAAATCATGACCTCGGGGTCAAAATTGACCCCGCCTCAGGGGTCACTTGATTTTACATAGATTTCTCTAGGAAAATCTTCAAAAAAATTTTAAAAAAATAAACCAGAAGGCCCAGAGCTTAGATATTTGACATGTAGCATTGCCTAGTGGACCTCTACAAAATTTGTTCAAATTATGACCCCCGGGGTCAAAATTGACCCCGCCCCAGGGGTCACTTGATTTTACATAGGAAAATCTTCAAAAATTTTCGAAAATAAACCAGAAGGCCTAGATCTTAGATATTTGACATGTAGCATTGCCTAGTAGACTTCTACAAAATTTGTTCAAATCATGACCCCCGGGTTCAAATTGATCCCGCCCCATGAGGTTACTTGATTGTACATAGAAAATTTTTCAGAATTTTCTGAAAATAAACCAGAAGGCCTAGAGCTTAGATATTTGACATGTAGCATTGCCTATTGGACCTCTACAAAATTTTTACAAATCTTGACCCCCAGGGTCAATTTGACCCAGCCCCTGGGGTTACTTGATTGTACATAGGGAATTCTTCATAAATTTGCTAAAAATAAACCAGAAGGCCTAGATCTTAGATATTTGATATGTAACATTGCCTAGTAGATTTCTACAAACTTTGTTCAGATCATGACCCCCGGGGTAAAATTGGGGTTACTTGATTGTACATCGGAAAATCTTCCAAAAAATTTCTAATAATCATCAGTTTAACATTTGAAACATGTAGCTCATATTACTCAGGTGAGCGATCCAGGGTCATCATGACACTCTTGTTTGTTTTGTTTTTTGTTACGAAACAGATGCATACCAAAACGGCTATTTTAGGTAATTAATGTAGTCTTGGAAGTTTTCTAGCATTCAGGACAATACAAAAGCATTTTAGGAAAAGTACTGATCTTTGGCAATAAGTTGCTGCATGTTTTGCAGTTGGTAACAAGGGCCCTATCAGCAGTCGGGCATTGTCATTCGTATCATGCTTAGTACGAACTCCTACAAGATGCTGGCACCGACTACGGGGCGTCTTGATAATCTTTGAGACAGCCCAAACCCTTGTCTCAAGGAATGTGAGGAAAATCTCAGTGCGGAATTTGGGATTTTACTGAGTCAATCTAAACAAGAAAATCAAAGTTGAGAATGTTCATAGACTTGAGCTGATTTTTTTACTAGAGGATATTAGTTTAAGCGGGACCATAGAAGCAATAAGAAAGCAAAATCTAAGTGTTTGTTACTTCGCCATACTCTTTAAGATCTACATCGTTGTTCGCACAGAATACTCGCGTATCAAACGGCACATTTGTTTATAAACTTTAAAGCTCAAAATAAAAATAGACAGACTGTGGCGATTTCAGTGAAAAGATATACCTGTTAACAAAGTACATATATTCGAACAAGGGCATTGAAGATGCCTGCTAACAGTTTAGCTTCAACGAAGTGCTGGTACGCATTGCTGGTATTTGGTGTTATGGTGTCGCCGCACAGGATATATTCACAAAATTTTATTTTATAATACCACACATACTGTCGGAATAATTGTTCATTGTCTTGGACTTTCACCATGAAATATTATCACAAAGAACACCCATTACTTATCATGAAATGTGTTCCCGTCACTGTTTCCGGAAAGGTTATCTTCTGCAGTGACGCACATGGTTTCCAGTCGTTGCGAGAGGTGATATCAAACTGTTACAGAGTTTGAAATAATATCTCAATTTTAATAATGAAACGGCATGTTTATATCTGTTCAGTAAATAAAATCTGAAAAGTAGATCCCTCGGAAGCACCGAAAACAAGGCAAACAGTGAAAATTGCAGACTCGGTTTGATTGAGTCTGTTCGTGAGCAGTAATGGAAAATGCAACACTGCCCACGCCCCCTAGCACCGGCTTAAGCAGTATTCAATCTTCAAATCTAAATGAGTTGAAATCAATGATCCCGAAGGACCAGAAAATATAACAACACTGAGATGAAGTCGGGGCGACTTTTTACGATAATGGGAGAATTTTCCGCTCAAATTTGTTACTATTTATAGGTACTCATGTAATAACATGTTTTATTTGTTACCAAATAATTATTGAACAAATCCTTATTTTATTTTTACGTACTGTTTCTGAAGATAAGATTATCAGCAAATCATAGAGGGTTGAACTCGGAATGAATAGTCTTTTCTTCTTTCTATTTCGCTTGAATCGGTTCTAAAACCATTACATATCCGCTAAATATAATTTTTGCGAATTACACGCATAAGAAATACTGTTCCTATAAGATCATACTCTCTAAAATACAGGAAAGTTGCTTGTCTATTTGAAGCAACTAGTTAACAAATACATTTGTTTCACAAAAACAGATCTGCTGTAATACAAAATAAATAAAAGCTAGAGAAAAAGTCTATGTTATTATGAACCGCCCTTGTACGTAATCTTGTAACGTTTTCGGCATATTAATCATACATAACCTGTTATTACTCTATTGCAAAAGTTGCACAAAGACATTAAGAAACAATAAGAAACACACCAAGGTGGTCGTAGAACTTTACATTCCAAGTAAAAATGTTATTTCTATCATCATTCCTGATACTTTGTAGATACAAGTCTGAGACTGTAGAAATAATTTCACATTGTGAATAATGACATTTGATCTAGGTAAAAACCGTGTTTTTCTTGATCTCTTGCCTTTTGAACGATATTTATCGTCTCGATCTTTGTGAAATATCAGTTATTTATGTGTTTGAAAACGCTTCCCTGGTAAATAAATCAGGTACTATTTTTTGTTGTTGTTTATTTATCTATTCTGCAGATGTATTCGCTCTACTAAGACTGATTGTTTGCACCGCCTGTTATTCCAATGACAATTGAACACATTAATTACGGATCATTTTATTTTAATTAAACATTTTGCTGGCCGTTGTATGATAAGTAGTGCCCTCTGCAGGACGAAACAATTTTACAGCTAATTGTACACTCTTCAAGAGCCCGAAAACGCTTCCATTCTTATCAATAAACTGCACTGCACTCATTAGAAATTTACTGACATATATATATATATAAAGGTTTCGTTATTGTTATTGCATATTGGTATTGTTGTTAAGTTTTATTTTAATACATGCAATATTGATTTAATGTCCAACATAACAACAATAAAAAAGAAAAATGGAGTTTGAATAGTTGTTACGTATACCTGTATAATAGAATTCTGCTTTGGCCCGGTGATATTGGGTGTTGTATTACATAGCACCTAATTTATAGCACCATTTTCATGATAGACACGTTCAAGTGTGCTTTACATCAATGTATACATATACGCACCCAAAGGCAAACAGCAGTTACTAAGGCCTGAAAATCACACTCCGCTAGTGCAGAGTGCAGATACAGCTAGATCTGACCAGAGGAACAGCTTAAAAAAGCCCAAAGAACATACAGAGAGAAATCTTGATATAGGCATGTACGGCTAAGTTGGCCTAGCTCTTTGTAAATGGACAGCCTGGTTCGTTAACGTGCACCGACATACATATAACCTTCTTTCCAGGGAGAACAAATACTGATCTCATAGTTGAGTTGGACACACTCTAGAACAATTCAAAAAATTCCAATGCCTAAATCGGGATTCACATTCCCCTGAATTGGCAGTCAAGCACGTTACCACTAGACTACCCTTCCATTAATTACATCGCATGCACATGCTCTGTCAAACCGAGTCTGCTATTATTTTGGTTGACTGTATTTTACGCTTTCAAAGGATCTTTGTTTTTATTAACAAGTGGATGTCTTTTGTACTTTTGTCCCTACGAAATGACTTCAGAAAAAAAATGAATCTCTATTCTAATCTCGCGAATTGATTAATTCATGGTCATGTCCATGATGTTGGTGCAAGTAGAATGTTATATTTATAGGTTATTAGCTTTGTATCGGGAAATATGCACGAGTTCTGCAGCGGAAATATTGCGCGACTTTAGGAGCGCAATATTCTTCCGCTAAAGAACGAATGCATATTTCCCGATGCAAAGATAATAACCTTTTTATTGCATACGTATCTACACGTATAAATGTAATGTTAATTTTATAAGTTTGTTCAATAACCTGACAATACTGAACTTATAAAGAATTAATGCAACGACGCACATTAAATTACGTCACGCACTCGAAATGAAATTCAGGTGTCAGTGATGGAAAAATATTGACGTTTCCGCTATCATTGTAACATAACGGGGCATGGAAACGTGTATGTAATAAAATCAGTTTATCATGCCCTTCAAAGTAGTTATAAGTAAATATTTTCAGTCGGTGCGTTTGTTTGTTATAGTAAAATTTTCTGCTATATCGTGTACCATAGATTTAGGATTAGTTTTAATTTTCTTTCGCATGTTGATTTTATGAATCATAGAAAAAAAAAATTGTCCAAGAAACAACTGAACCAAACTTTCCTTTAAAAAAACATGCGCATTATGCCATCTTTAAGAATTGTCTAACCTGTTCACACTAAGGAATTAGCTCGTATACATAACCTGAAATTTAGTCAAAAGATTTTGAATGTAATATCCATTTTTTGTTAGTGTACCTAGACAACTGGAACTCCGTAAAGTAATGCTCGAGCGTTATACTAGAACTGATAAATTATCTTGACACATTCTTTGTCTGTTTTTTTTTTATCATTAGTTCTACAAAAACGCTTTCGCAAAACGCAATGATTTGTATTTAAAGATGTTTTCCACAATTATTTCTAGCGGACAGAATTTTTTGTAACTTTGCATATTTATAGATTGATGCATGACAAGTTAAAATAAAAAATAAAAATGATAGGTACCCGTGCTTCTTTTTTCAATATTTAAA
This sequence comes from Mercenaria mercenaria, assembly GCF_021730395.1. Lineage (NCBI taxonomy): Eukaryota > Metazoa > Mollusca > Bivalvia > Venerida > Veneridae > Mercenaria > Mercenaria mercenaria. Next base: position 39,898,747 of record NC_069370.1, read on the forward strand.
GTTTATTAAGAACACAAACTCGGTATTTTTGTCTGAAGAAACAATACATACATGTCATACTAAAACTACTGCAAACAACTATTTATTCAAAGTTTCACTCTGATGTTACTTTTTATGCATCACAATTAATGAAACCACTATAACTATGCATAAAATGTCAACATATAGATATATTAACTCAGAAAAATTACTCTTGACAGATGTCGAAAGTATCTGAAACAGAGAAAAACACGAAGTATTTCTTAATGATATGAAAAATCTAGCGACAGAATTATACCAAATTTTATATTATGTAAGCTAGAACTAAGACAAAAAAATCTAAACCAAAAAAATAATATCAACCCGTGCTTGTTTTCAAGAAAAATTAAAAAATATTCACTCCACCCACAAAAGTATTTTTTCATTACCCCACACACCTAAAAATTATGAACATTTTTTTCTTACAAAACAAATTGCACAATGTTACTATCAGTTTCTTAACCAGTTTTCTTACTCCCATGCGGAATAATGCTCCTTTAAGGTTGCATGCCTGTAGGTCAAATACTTTTTGAGATACGTGCTACACAAGCTTTCACATGCTATTTACGTATATATTTGGCCACGTCAAGGGACATAAATCTGTTTTTACTGAGTGAAACCTCAAATAAAAGCATTGGTGCACAACTTCGCATGCTGAATCTAATTCTTGGGTGGTTTCATGACTCTTGGCGCATATACATTTGAGGTACATGCGACACAAATGTTTAGACCTTTTATGTACAATTTGACGGTCAAGGGCCATAACTCTGGTCTTACTACGTGAAATGCGGGATGGGGCACAAAAAGTATAACAACATTTTTAGGAAGTCACATCTGAATTTGAAGGAGATAGATCTACGTTAAGATTTTCTGGAATTTTATTTGACTTGGAGTCGGCTGCATCATTACTGAACGAAATAGTTTACTTTCAAATTGGTTGTCCACAATGTATTCGATTCGAGCACTTCCTACGACTACTCCTCCAATAAAACACCATCACTTTTAAAGGTAAAATATGGAGGCACGACCTATATTGTCAGTACATACGATATTTTTGCGCGAGTGCGCTGCATATCCGACAATTATGCACTTTCGGCGGAGAATCCTGAACTTTACAGTGGTTATCACTTGCTGCGCGATTGAGCTGCGCACAAAATATTGTGATGAACTCCTTTAAGAGCAATTCTTATGAAAATATCTTCCATTCCTCTGTACCAAGCACAACAGATTTGAGAAATACTAAGAAACATCTCTGAAGGCAAATTTAGTTAAGTGAAAGATATTTATAAAGTGATATACGGAAATGCAGATACTTTAACGCTGTCGTTATTTAATATACGTGTTAAAGACCCATCATAAAGGATAACACAATTGTAACACAGCTATAACACAGGTGGACCATTAAATGCCATTCCGGGGTTATAGAAATTTCACAGCTTTGTCGGTTAATTCTTTTTAACTATTATTTATTTAGTTCAGTTTATATTAATCTATCTTAGGTCAATTATGAAACAAGCTCTACAACTTATAGTAATCACTTTCGATCGACATCCCGATCATTCCTGATGGAATCCATCAGAGAAAGGAAGCCAGTCTGAGCGCCAAGCAAGGGAGCTACTGGTACCACTTTTCACGTCTTTGGTATGACGCGGCCGGGGATCGAAACCACGACCTCCCGCAGTCGAAGCGGACGCTCTTTCACTAGGCTATCGAGGCGGTTTTTATTTAGTGAATCTTCTTTCAACATGTTTCGAAGTTCTAAAACTAAAGTTAAATAAAAGGGTGCGTTTATATCGAGTTTAACGATACATGTACTAGGTGTGTACTATTTTAAATGTTACACACAGTACTGTTTGTACACAACTGTACATATGTTCAGATATGAACTTGGATCTAATATATTTATCTGAAACTTCAAATATATGATCCCTATTAAATGTAGATATGTGTGACATATCTTTTTTCTGCGATGGACAAGGTAGGGGCCCACATGTACGCATCCTCTGACACGTTTGTTATATTTCCAGTAAAATCCCATACATGTGATCCACCTACACCCCTCTCCGAACCCTACCGCTAAAAAGTATTTGTTTCCTCTTTAGAACCGTCTTAGCATGCTCACCATGACGTAAAGATATGTGTGACATATTTTTTCCGAAGTGGACGGGTAAGTGGCGCTAAGTACTTCAATAGTTATTTTTTAGGAGCTAGAAACGGTGGATGGGAATAATCATACCCCTACAAATGTCTCATTTAGTTTACAAAGCGTGGTCACTTTTAATGATAGGGCTAGTGTTTTCTCTTTTTTTTTTCGTCATTTTATGAAGGACATCGCTAAGATTTTTTTTCATCACTGCTGACATCTTAAATCGTATCAAATTCATTACAAATAGGAAAACTTTATTTTTCCCGCTAAACAGGCACATCATTTTTGCATTTAATTTATTTAAAATTAAACATTACAATTTGTACATAATATTACTAAACTCACAATGTTATCAAACATTAAATACTTCCAACATTCACAGGAAATTTTTGCATAGTTGTTTTTAAGAGTCTTTATTAATGTACAACTGCCTATGTTGCATAGAATGTATAAAGGTCATGCATAACAACGACGCTGAAAATTTACCAGTTCTAAAGTTAGATTCTTCAGAGGTTTTGAAAGATACTGAAAAATGAGCATGAATACGTTCTGACTCTAGTATACGTTTTTTTTTGTGGCGAACACTTATCATCTTGTTCTGGACCAGAAAGCTCATAGTACTCTTTTGGTATAAGAGAAAGAGGAATAGATAAAATTGATGTCATGTACTCAAAGTTTACTTTTACAAGAAAAGAAAACTGTAAAACATTGTAAAATCAAAGATGTTTGCTAATTATCCTTTCGTAACTGTTTAACATATATCATCATTTGGAAGATTGCAACAGCGACAACTAACACATATTTAAGTAGTTCTCTTTTCTGCCGGTTATACCTGTTGAAATAGTTTTCGACGATTAGTTTTGTTTTTAAAACAATGTATGTTTTACAGCGTTCACAAGTACTGTTAATTGCTCAAAACTGCATTCTTCTCGATCAGAACAAATATATATGTTTTGTCTAGTTATCTGCAATAATGAGGCACTATGAATCATTGTAATTGTCCTTTCATCCTTATACACTTATAACAATACATTTGCAGGCATTAAAAATTTAGCTTGTGAATTTAACAGGTTGATTTTCTCATTAATCAAAAGCTGTAAAAGATTGTCTGGTTAGGAAATAAATTTATTTTCACATATTTTTCAGTTTTGCTTATCTTGTCATGGTTTTAAATCAGGTTAAGATTAAAAACATAAATTCATAGATTTTACTGTAAAACTCTTTTTGATTTTTAAGTGAACCCATATGCAACAATTTCAAACATTTCATTCTTAAGCAGTTGCAATTTTAACGACTCTTTTTGTCTAAGTTCCGGTTTAACGGGCACAGAAAGCATCAGACGTCTCTAGATTGCCGTTGCATGTTGCAGTCTACAGATGTTGAAATGTATCGTAGTAAGGTTTTCTTTTCAATTAGTGATCTTATTTTTTCTTACTTGCATCAACTCATTTGTCAGCCGTCATTAGTGATTAAATATGAATATTTCAAGATAATACATGCTACATACTTTATTCAGTATAATAATACATTTTTATCTTGTCAGTAATTTGTTCTCGCCTTCTTTTTCACCATTTTTGACTAGTTGTGTGCCTTCTTTTATTCCTAACAAGCACATCTGTTTTGCAGGTAAACCGCAATATGCCATCATATCTTTTATATACCACTCATATCCATACTTTTTTCATCAGTTTTACTCATACTGTTAGCGTATGAATTTACCAGGTAAATGTTCCCATAAATTGCCAGGTTTTTAAAAGATTAATATATTATTGTGTGTTTAAGATGTAATATTAATTTCAAGGCAGTTTTGATCATATTGCAATAATTGAAAAACAAGTCAATGTCTTATACATAAATTCCATTGGGATACATCGTGTGGCTGTATGAACTTATTGTAAATACAGGTGTAATGATTTCAAACGTTTTATCATAAGAGGGTTTTCTTTTTTAGAGATTCTTACGTTATTTAGTAGCAAACATAATGCGTCATTAGATTTTATGTGGCACGTGCAATTTAGTGTTACAATTTAACAGACGATTGCATGTGAAATATATCTCAGAGCTGTACTATAGCATGAAATAAAAGAGCTTAATTTCCGTCTTGTTTTAATCCATATGCCTGCCTCATTAATCACGCAAATATAAACTTTTCACAATGTGTCACTAAGCATTTTTGCCGACAATGAGTCTAAGACAACAAAATTTTATCGGCACTAAACATGAATATACACACATACTTGATCAGGAAAATTACGTAACGATATTTATTACTTTAGATTATCTTGAAAGACATCGAGTTCATTTTATTTTAATGCTAAAATCTTGACGTAGATTTCACTTTGTAAACAATCAATGTTTGTGTCTAGATAGCAGAAAAGAAGTTCCGCCCAAAATTACATCGCGTAGGAAACGTAATCTTATATTCATTTCATTGACTGATGACTTATCTTCATATAATTCTATTATACATGTTATACAAATAGCTTTGGGAAAATTGTAGAGGACTTTTATCTCCACAATACAGCTGATTGTGACAGTAAAACCCTGAAAGAATTGAATACATCAAACACAACCAGAGGCATTCACTGTAAATAGAAACACCGAGTTCCCTGTTTTGCCATATTCTTACGAACTTTCTGTCTAAAATACAGCCTCTAAGTTCACTAATGAATACAAAACCCTGTATTCAACTCTATCAAATATGGAAAAATATTCTGTTGTGTGAGCACCTGATTTAGTTCCGAGTTCCAATTGCGTCAAAAAGTTCACCGTTTCAATTGAGTGCTCAGCCTCATTTTGGCCGATATAACAATAGAAATAGGTATACGTATATAATAAAATGGCCATTTGAGCAGTACCTTTGTCTGCAATGATGCGTCCGGCTGCCGTGGATTTAGCCTGACCGGAACACACTCGGCGCAAGCATCTGGTTGTATCCAGGCCTGACAGAATTACAACATTGCAGATCTTGGCATGTTATAATAATCCTATTATTTGTACCAATTAAAGTCGCATTTTATGATGTCATAAATCGCGACCCAGTCCACTGATATGTTACAGTGTTGCCCTCTTGTTATTCATGTTCTTCTTCTTTTCATAAGCCGGATTCGAACAGTTTTCGTTAGATGGGTGTTACTTTTTCGTCTGAATGAAATCACATAAAGATCGATCCCTGACCTTGGTGTCACGTTAACATTAAACAAAATGAGATCGCAATTCCCCCAAAGGATACTTTGGTTATAAGTAAATGTTTTGATTCTGTGTAACATTTTTAAGTAACATGTAATTTTACAATAGGTAAATATGACTAATGTCTGTGTAAGACAAGAATTTCAATCGTATCAAGAACCATTAATATGTCTGAGGTAGAAATTAGATGAATTCCTATGTTTAGGACTGTTTACAACAAATCAGTGTTACGTATGAAGTAGTCCAAAATGTAGTTCCATGCTGTTGATGAAATCTGGTATAATGAGTCATATAAGGATATGGAAGTTATATTTTTGGCTTAGTTTTATTGCTTATTGTATTGGGAAAAGATGTAGATCATTTTCACTGTGAATTTCCTCGTTATAATTTTATTCATTGTGAAAATGTCTTCATACGCGTCATTGCTAAACGGCAAATTTCATGGGAGCATTTTTCAGAAGGTGATGTTTTTCAGAACAGATTATTTTTCTTATAAGTAACATAACATCTCAATATTTTTTTTTTATTTTTGGTAAGAACATGTTATACTAAATGACTATGTATAAATGCTCTGAAGTACTGAAAATGAGGTCTCAATGTTTCATTGTTTATATGAAATAAAGAATGAACTGAATTGGTATAATGTAACCTTTCTGTAACGTGTTTTTACTGATCACGTGTTCTAACTAAAACAATAATAATTATATCGAGGCTGTCAAAACAAGAAACTGACTGATGATGTAAGAAAAAATAAACACGAGACTGTATTTTATTACATAACTCTGTGAGAAATGCTATCAACTGACAACTAAACAAAAATGTAAACTTTGGCAAGGATTCTGCTTGTGATATAAGGCGTTATCTTACTAGGAAAGACATGCAGTGTCTTTCAACCTTTAGAAATTGTACAATTCAAGCACTCCCATTGAAGTCATAAGACTTGGATTCTAACTTCCACTTGTATAGGAAACCCTTCCAAGAAAAAATCAGACATAACAGAAATTTAAATCTATATGTAATTACCAAGAAATTTCGAGTGAAAAAAACGAACATGGGACGCTTTCTTTTCTGAATGCCTCTTTAATTGTATTTGTGTTTGTATTAATTAGTATGTTGTAGAATGCACTGGCCTATAGATCTAGTATGAAATTATATATATACTTTCAAATATCAGTAACGAAGTAGAATTGTCTAAATGAGTGTTCCAAATGAACATACAAACAAAAAATTTAATTGTTTTCAGTTATTTCCTGTATTTTGCTGCTAAATACTGTGATATGTGTTCGTCTATATCCATTAGGTAGTGGCTTGAAAACGCACCTTTAACTTGATATTGTTCAGACTGACTTTTAAACTTTAACATTGTCTTATTATAACATACTCCTTTTTTTATTCCCCGTCAAGTTACAATGGTTCCGGAAACGTCAATATGTTTCAATAGACTGACGCCTGAATTTCATATCGTGAGGGTGACGTAATTTTAGGTGTGTCGTTGCATTAATTCTTTTATTCAGTTCAGTATTGTCAATCTTTTTCAGGCTATTGAACAAATTCATAATATATACATTACATTTATACGTGTAGATACGTGTGTGATAAAAAGGTTATTATCTTTGCATCGGGAAATATGCACCCGTTCTTTAGCGGAAAAATCGCGCAATATTTCCGCTGCAGAAACTCGTGCATTTTTCATGATACAAAACTAATAACCTATAAATATTAAGAGCAGAAATGGTTAAACATAAACGATAAGGTAAGAATTTTAAGAAATGGTACGAATGAATTAGCAGTAGTATTAAATGTAATATAAAATTCAATTATTTAGTACTGGGGAAAAAAATACCAAGCACAGAAAAAGTGGGAGCAGGCGACATCTTATTTGAAAATTACGCAAAATTGCGTTGACACCAGTAGGAGAAAAATCATAATGAAATGTCAGGGCAGTTTCCAGCAACTGAAATATTAAACATTTGACTGTCATTAAAATGTTTACATCAACAAAACGAGTAATTATTACAGTACACAATGAAGAAAGATAATCACTCAGTCTGAAAAATTGGGCATTGTACTCACTGCTACAAGTAGACACCGTCATTTATATGACTGAAAAATTGTTGGAAAAGATGTTAAACCCGAACACACACACACAGTCTGGAAAAAGTTTTGGCGCTGCTTGGTGTTGCACGCACATTCGTCGCCCTTTAATTTCGGTATCCAGACATTTCCCTATTTCCGTTGGTTTGTTTCTTTTCTTTTTAATGTTGCCACAGTAAGCTGAAATAAACTGAGTCTGTTCAAGAGAGATAAAGAAATATGCAATCAACATTAAATTTAATTTGTTTGGTTTGATCGCACTGACACACGTTTGATCATATGGCGGCCTTTTCAGGTTTTGTTGGTGAAGAAAGACCCTCCATGTATTGTTTCAGGCATAAAGTTTGTGTCCACTCCAGTGACTAAAAGGCAGCGAGCTTAACAACATGGTCACGAGACCCTAGCCAACCCCCGCCCCAAAAATTAAAAGAAAATATAACGAAAATGTGAATGGTATTGCTAAAACTTTTGTGAATGAAATTCCTGTATAATTAAAACTGACCACTGAGTCTTTTTATAACCAGTAACAGTCAGTATTTAAGAAGGCGGTATTTTACTTAACGACATCTATATGCAAAACACACAGCAGGAAGACCTCAAAGTGTTTCCGAGGGCAAGTTCCAAGAACAATTATTTAAATTTACACTGGCCATGAAAACGCGTATGGATATCAAATGATTAATGTTTAGCAGTTTTAGAATACACCTTGTATGTTGCAACAGCCAAGACCGATATTAAATTTACCAATTTCAAAGTAATTCTATGTCATATTCCAAATTAAATGACAGAACTAGTTAGTTTTGTTTCTGCCAACAGTCCTGATGCAATTCTTGTTTTAATGAAGAATTCCTGGAATTAGTCACACTTATTTATTGCCCCTTTTAAACCATTTTTTTATGATATATCGCATAAGAAACGTAAGCTGCAATTTTTAAAATATGAATGTACATCATGTCCTCTGTTTATCTTCTGAAATATAGCCATTTAAAGAAGCTGTTAACAATGAGTATAGTTTCTTTCTTCAGTAAAAACCTATGAATAGTTAACACGAAAAATACAGACCACAATAACCTATTGTATAACATGCAATTCATTAACAACAATTTCGTTTAAACTTGCTCAACAACACGGATACTAAACAGTGCCTGCGGTACTGACTTTGCCGACGAGGATTGAAGGCACTTCGCTTCCTGTACCGCAGGTACTTCGTAAATGTTTACAAAACGAGCGAGATCGGTGAGTGATTTTTGTCATTTTTGAGTCGGCTAAAGGCTGAAAGCCTTTTGACGAGTCCTTGCTATCCAACGATTCTCTAAATGGACCAAATAACACAGTGAAGGGATGTAGTTCCATTAGATTTCTCAAACTTCAAACAGTTCACTGCATGAATGAAGTTAAGTTGTGTCAATTCCCTTTGCTATGACCAATATACGATGTAATCTGTCATATTTATGACTTGTAATTGTGCAATACTCGAATGTAACTCATTAAGCATAAATGTGCATTTTAAGAATTGCGCAGGCTTACAAAGCTTGGGTAACATCCAGCGAAAGACAAAAAATAGTTCCACAGGGCTCCAGATAAGATGCGTATTAGCGTAAATTACGTATAGAAATAATGCAAATACGCATGTCTAATAATTTCTAAGCGTATAAAAACGTATATAAAATTACAGAAACGCACACAATGCTTTTTTAAAAACAAAATCTGAATCGTCTGGATGCGTTAGGTAACATAGCCGATCAGCCTTAATTCTCCCACATTGAACGTAAACACGCATCGTATAATTTCTATAAACTTTGCGTGGGTTGAATTTTGCAGTCAGTAAACGGATAAATTATCGGAAGAAGAAGCTCTTACTGGTTTGTTTAGTTACTACTGATATTAAAAATGATTTTAATTCTTATTTTTCTTCGTATCATCACAATTTGTAAAATATATTGTTCAAACTGGAGAAAAGTGTAATCGTATCCGGATATAATATTTTGGGTAAATATCGAGCTGTGTTATGAAATTTTAAGAAAAAAACTAAAAACAAACTGAAACTGGTAGACTATACTGTCAGTACATCAATCATTAGCCGACTCAGGCCATTCAGGCCTTTGATATTTATTATCATTTTGTAACAGCATGAAGCATTTTTTTCAAAAATCGGGGAATGTAGCGGGGTGTAAATGTATCTTATCTACATATCCGTGCAAAAATTTGTGGCAAAAGATCAATTTCCTAGAAACGTAAGGACAAATAAGTTGGGAATGAAATGTGATTTTTTCACATCAGTGACTGTTTAGACTCGATTTCTTTTCGCTGACCAAAACGATGTCGTCTCTGCCGTCGTAAATTATATTTATAAATGACATGTGATCTGCTAAAACATAAAATTTGTCCAGAAAATTCCGAATTTGAATGTTATGCCAATTTTGGAAAGGTGCCGCAGGCATTTCGACGATGCCGCAGCCCCTTCGAGGTGCTGCAGACACTTTCAAAAAGTATCGCCGCGCACATAATTTGGCCGAAACTAGACAAATGGAAGAACAGAGAAATAGAAGGGCAGAAACTAAATGCCCCCATGATACTGTAGTAAATTGACTTTATAGTTGTAAAATAAAAGGGATCAAACCTTTGTAAGGCTTTAAATATCAATCCATTATGGTGGTATAGGCTATATACCAATGAAACATTTTCAGATAAAATTCAGCTACTTCAGAACAATTTTGTTACAGTTTCTAGATTTTCACTCCGTCGTAGACCTATTTTCCACAAGATACCCGTACATTTCCTTCAAGTAAACGAAAAGAAAAAGGGATGTTTAATAATATGCAGTGAAATGCAAGTCAACTGAAGTCAGGTACCCTCATATTGCCGCATTTCAGAAAGCGGTCAGCAGAATAAAAACCCTACTTTGTTTTCACGTAAAACAACTCGAAAACATGCGAGTATTAGCATGAAAAGTGTCATATTTTATTTAAAATTCATTCCACGAGTGAAATAATGCTCATTTGGCTCCCAATTTACGCGCAAATGTGCGAAAAATGGAAAAATTAGGATCTATTTACTAGAGACTTCTTTCGACTACACCACGGAAGCACATTTTTGACCGAATTACTGCATTATAACCTCTGCCATGAGATAGGCAGGTAACTGTCGCGATACTTCAAGAAATTATCGTGATAAAGCGAAGTTTTCTAATAAGAGTCTCACTAGTCAGAAGTTTCCTGTAAATATTATTGCGATGATTCACATTATAATCTCGATACCATTTGTGTAAGAGCCCATTGTGGACAGCTAACATTTACTAGCTAGACAGTTATTTCGGTATAAAATCAGAAACTATATTGATGTTGAAATTTTCTGTAGTTATTTTAATAGCCTAACGTTTCCTGGAAATATTAAGTATATCTACAAAAAAATATATATATATATATACTTATCCTCAATGATAACGTGATTCCCGCCGAAACGCGAGGACGAGTCTAATTCATGATAACTGATGAAATAACTATTCATAATGCTTGCATATTACTTGACAAGCAAATATTAGTATTTCTTTCATTTTGAATATCTATTAAGTATATGGCAGCACAGCTCAGTTAGGTAAAATGCAGACACCAATTGGATATAAGGAAATCGTTTTGTGGGTTCGAATCCTCATGAGGATTTTTTTTTTCAGATTTTTTTTTTGTTTTTCCTATTCGTTTACATTTTTGCTTCCGTAGCTTCTATTTTTGTTTCTTTCTTAGATGGTTTGTATTTGTATATAATTTTATGTCTTTATATAACACAATAATATGTTCATTATTTGCATGGCTTAAGTGCATGCATTTAATCAATATACCGGTAATCTTAGATATCTAATAAACTATTCTGATCCGCCATATCGCCTTTAGATACCTTTCGGTCATGTTGTCACAGAGCTCATGAAGGAATCTTAATTTTTATGCAAGAGTGAAATAAAAATGAAATGTCCATGCTGAGTTTCGAACCCACACGGCAAAAGATCTGTTGAACATGGACAGTATGCTTTATCACTGAGCTAATTTGTAATTGGTGCAAAATCTGGAAATATTTAGATTGTAACATGTTTGAAAAATGTTGAATTCCCTATGTTCCATTTTAATCTATTTATAGTCATGTTTGTAAATATCAAGTTATCGTTGGGACATAGTATATTGTAAAAATGTTTTCAGAAAATGGAGAACTTAATAAGTATAGCTCATAAACGATCAAACGGGAGAATTTTTACATGTACGTAAAAACCTATTCGTTTCCTGCAAACAAAACTTTGAAACAAGAGCTGTCTCCATAGGATGACACATGCCCCCGATGGCACTTTGAATGAATAGTTATGGCCGATGTTAGAGTTTAGGGCCTTTGAGCTACGGGCCTGGGTCTTGCGCGTGACACGTCGTCTTACTGTGGTACACATTCATGCCAAGTTATTTGAAAATCCATCCATGGATGACAAAGATATGGACCGGACACGCCCATCAATGCACTATCCTTTAACGTCTAAGTGTGACCTTGACCTTTGAGATATGGACCTGGGTCTTGCGCGCGACACGTCGTCTTACTGTGGTACACATTCGTGCCAAGTTATTTGAAAATCCATCCATGGATGACAAAGATATGGACCGGACACGCCCATCAATGCACTATCCTTTAACGTCAAAGTGTGACCTTGACCTTTGAGCTACGGACCTAGGTCTTGCGCGCGACACGTCGTCTTACTGTGGTACACATTCATGCCAAGTTATTTGAAAATCCATCCATCGATAGCAAAGATATGGACCGGACACGCCCATCAATGCACTATCCTTTAACGTCTTAGTGTGACCTTGACCTTTGAGCTACGGACCTGGATCTTGCGCGCGACACGTCGTCTTACTGTGGTACACATTCATGCCAAGTTATTTGAAAATCCATCCATCGATGACAAAGATATGGACCGGACACGCCCATCAATGCACTATCCTTTAAGGTCTAAGTGTGACCTTGACCTTTGAGCTACGGACCTGGGTCTTGCGCGCGACACGTCGTCTTACTGTGGTACGCATTCATGCCAAGTTATTTGAAAATCCATCCATCGATGACAAAGATATGGACCGGACACGAAAATTGCCGACAGATAGACGGTTCAAAAACTATATGCCTCCCTTCGGGGGCATAAAAAAGAATAACATATCGGGCAGCATAGGACGTACAGAGAAGGCAATTTTCAAAAGGCATAATGTTTGGGAAATCAACTGACCGGAACAATCGCGTACTAGCGTTTAAGATTACCCGCGAAGATAAACCGATTGCTATACTTTTTTATATTTGTGAATATAAAATATAATCGTACGAATGCGAGTTATTTGAGATTTGGTTAGTAATGGGCCAAATTTATGAAACTTTTAGAAGTGCCTGCGGCACCTCGAAGGGGCTGCGGCATCGTCGAAATGCCTGCGGCACTTTCTCAAAATTGGCATAACGTTCAAATTCGGAATTTTCTGGACAAATTTTATGTTTTAGCAGATCACATGTCATTTATAAATATGATTTACGACGGCAGAGACGGCAACGTTTTGGTCAGCGAAAAGAAATGAGTCTAAACAGTCACTGATGTGAAAAAAATCACGTTTCATTCCAAACTTATTTGTCCTTACGTTTCTAGGAAATTGATCTTTTGCCACAAATTTAAGCATGGCTATGTAGATAAGATGCATTTACACCCCGCTACATTCCCCGATTTTTGAAAAAAATGCTTCATGCAGTTACAAAATGATAAAAATGACAAAAATCACTCACCGATCTCGCTCGTTTTGTAAACATTGACGAAGTACGTGCGGTACAGGAAGCGAAGTGCCTTCAATCCTCGTCGGCACAGGCAGTGCCGCAGGCACTGTTTAGTACCCGTGGTTATGGAGCAGTCAAGTCAAAACCGATACGAAACAGTATGGTAACAGGTTGAAATGTTTGATAAATATTGACGTCTTTTCGAGTTCGTTCAGAACGCTTGGTAGTCTGATGATATCCGAACAATTTGCAACAGCAGTGTTTTATCCTGGACAGACTGGGCAAAAGCATCAAATATTGCACACAAGTAGTTTAGACTTAAATGAGAATTTTGCACTGTAAAGCCCGAGATCACAGCTTTTTGTAAATGGCCGCCTTTGTTAAACAGCTATTTCGTTAATTCTAGTACTTGGCTCCGTTTTCATAGTTTTGTCATCTCATCCCTATAAGATGCTGTAATCTAAAGTGTCTTTTTTTAGCTAATTTGTAATCTGTTCATAGTTTTTACTCCTGTCCGGCGTAAGATCAAAAACATGATAAAATATTCCGACAATTGATATTTTAGGGATGTAAAAACCTATTTAAGATGTTCATGTTAAGTGTTGGTGTTTTATTCAAAATGGCCGTCATCTTCAGTATTATTTATTAAATTGAACATACTGTTTGTTTATCATTAAGGAAGAACACCATTTCCAACGGCGTTTGAATATTAAACACTGTTGAAGAAGCGGACAAGATTCGGGCTGTATGATGTTATTCAGACTGCATTGTGTTGTAATAATGTCAATATATAAATTATAATCTATACAGTATACATAGGCATAGGAACAGGGAGGGGGACAACCGTCTTTTGAAGACAATTGTTTATACACATATTTGTGTCATATTGATAAGACCATACTGATAAATTTACGCTAAGAACGTACTAGAATTTTGCTTTTGACATATTCAGAATCATCTATGGCACCAATTCGTACAAGGCTGTCACTCTACTCAGAAATATCTCTTTTTCAGGGCTCCTGCGATATTATGTAACTTAAACCTATAGTATCTGAAGACAACATTTTCATTGTTAAAATCCTCCAGAATTGTATTTCGCAAATTTCAATTTGTTCTTTTGGAGCACCCCCGTACACCCATCTACCCCTACCTCCTTTTACATGATTCCTACAACACTTTCTAAAAAATAACATGAACAGTTTATTAGCTGTCATACACGTAGACAAAAAGAGGAAAATGTAAATTGCAACTTTAGATGGGTGCCTCCATGGCCGGGTGTTAAGGTTGCTGACTTTAAATCACTTGCCCCTCACCGATGTGGGTTCGGGCTTTACTTGGGAGTTGCATTCTTCATGTGAAGAAGCCATACAGCTGGCGTAGGGAAGGTCGTTGCTTCGATCCAGGTGCCCGCTCGTGATGAAATAATGCACTGAGGGTCACGTTTGGTCTTTCTCCACAATCAAAGCTGGAAAGTCTCCATCTGACCTATAATTGTGAGTTCTAAAAATATCAAAGGAGGAACTATGCCTCCTAATTATTGTAAAACAAATTGCCATCACATAATGAAAATACAGTTGCGTGCTTTATATGTTTCTTTGGGTGTTTCCAGGAAGTTTATCTTAAGCAATGAAACCGGTGCATTCCCTCGTAGATTATATCAAAATGTTGCAGAAACTGAAATAAAATATTTTATATCTCATTTTGTAATATTTTAGGCGCATGTTTAACCTCGCTCTGTATCCGCAGTTGAAACAGAAATGTTTTAATCATTGTAGAATTAATTTTATGGAACAAGATGTCATAAATTCCATGAGATTAGAATCTATAATTCCTTATGGGTGGGATTGTGTTCTTAGTCGAATCAGTAAAGATATGATATTAGCACAAAAATATAATTACGCTTTAGCAAGTTATTATGCTACATGTATATAACCTGCTTTTACTTGCATGTTATATGTTTTGATGTATGCAATGCAGGTATATTCAGGCTGTGATTTACAATACGATTTCTAATTATATGTTGAAACAAATACTGCGATGCATACCGCTAAATTGTGATTATAAATTGCAAATGCCGCTGCAATTTTGTGACGCTTGACGTTTTCTACGAAATTAAACCAGAACTAAGTATAAAAGCGTCGTTAAAATTGCAATTTCTTAAGAATAAAACTTTTGAAATTGTTGCATCTGTGTTTACTTAAAATTCATAAGACTTTTATAGTAAAATCAGTAAGAATAATATTTTAACACTTTAATCTGATTCACAGTGATGACAAAAGAAGCAAAACTTAACATTATGATTCTTAACCAGACAATCATTAAAACTTTTGATTAATGACAAATTCTAATATGACTAACAATGCTTTAATCATCACATCAATGTTATGTTGATGTCACGTCAACGTGATATTTAGCGCCATGTACGCATCAAGAAATAGCGCTTTCAAATTTCATGAAATATTTTGCTTAATAACATGTTTTAAATGAAATGTCACATTGCACAAATGTGTTGATTAATTCACACACATACTGGGTTAGTTATTCGCTTTGCTAAATAATTCGCAATAATTTTCGCCCGAACTGAACTCTGCCGCAAGACGTATTACCGTTTCCGGCCCTGGTGTGTATAAACAAAGACCTACTATTGGCACCATGCTTGCACGAAGAAACAGTTCCATCATATTTGATATAAATTTTACAAAAAAGAACATATTAGAATCGAAATAATTTATAGCAAAACAGTGCTTTATCACTAGTTATACACTCGGGCGGTTATACGTCGTCCGAAATAATTTCACTCGGGCTGCGCCCTCGTGAAATTATTACGCCCTACATATAACCGCCCATCGTGTATAAATAGTGATCAAGCACTGTTTTGCAATAAATTATTTCTTCAATGAACCTGATAAATTTATGCATTAAATGTTAAATTCCTGAAATGGATTGTTAAAGTTAATGCCACAGTTTGTTTGGTTTAGATAGAAAACAATGCAGTTTTCAGCAATTAACAATAATTGTAACCTCTTTCGAAAAATGCTTTGAAACAATCGTCGCAAATTAGTTAAAACAGATAAAACCGGGGGAAGCATGTAATTGTACAGAGAGAATTATTTAATTATGTATAACTTGTTCAAAATGATGATATATATTTAAAGAATAATAAAAGAGAATAATATGTAAATATTTTCATATTCACACTGTTTTACGAGTATTCTCTTCTTGTATATAAATTGAAAGCTATAAATGAACATTTAAATACATTGCATCGATAAGATTTATTCCAGTCTGTAATAACTGAAGTATAATATTCATTCTATTTGTAAAAATTTGTACATTTTTGTTTTTACTTTGCAAACTTCTGTCGTTCACTTACACTGTCAGCGGGTTTACCATGCCCGATAGATTGATTGGTGGCGATAAACATGCATCGGTAACACGGAGAACATGTAGTATCAAATACCATCGTATGTATTTGAAATTTTTCGATAAGGTCTATTGCTAATTTAACGTTTGTAGCAGTTTGTATTTCAAACATACTAAATGATAAAACATGCAGTTATCATGATTTTAATCGTAATGAAATAATGCACCGGCGACTTTCACATATCAAAATATAGTGCATAGAACTGCTGCTTATGAGAGAGTCGTATACAGTATATAATTCTTGCAGCTCGGTATTTGGATTTGATTCGCGGATAGTTCTACAGCTTGACACTAGATGTAATCAATATTAGTTAAAATAACCGTTCACATTTTCCCTGCACTTTCGGCTTAATTCAGATGGAAGGATGACCGTTCATTGTACATCTCTAGGGAGGTAGGAAGTTCCCAAACTTCATGCAAAATTTGCATGTTCACGATGATTTAGCAAACGATGATAAATAATCAGTTAGATATGGATGCCAGTAAAATGCACATTTCTATTCAGAATCTTACCACTTTGCTATTTCATACCGTTGATGTTGTATGTTGACATGTCCCAGCTAAGATTTCGCTTCTGTTTGGGCTACCTTTCTTGTTCTTTCCCCTGACTTCACAGGTCCGCAATTTATCTTATCTCTGTTCTTTATACACTTGAGAGGTCAGGGGCCTAAGTGTCCAAGTGGTTGATGTCACTGACTTCGAATCAGTTTTCCTTTTGCCGCTGTAGGTTCAAGACCATGCTTGCTTTGTAGAATTTTGAATATCTGCCTGCCCCTTCATTGTTATTAAAGTGCACATGAAAATTCAGATTAATGTTTTATGTTTATCTGAGTGTTTTCGCGAAGTTTGCTTTTTTTTTCAATGATTCCAATGCTTTCCCTTGTCGTGGGAGATTATACAAAAATGTTGCTGAAACTAAAATAAAAAAGTTGATACTTCATAAATATTAAAGACGTAAAATCTATCTCGCTTTAATTCCTCAACTTAGATAAGATTTTTTTCATAGTAGAAATTATTTTATAGATCAAGATGTAATGAATTTCACATTTCATTCTTCCATTTTATCTCAAGATAAAATTTACCACAAACCCCAGGTGGTAATTTTCTTCTAAGAAGCTCAAATCAGGAAAAGAACTGGATTTTGAAATAAAAGGTATACTAGTTAACGCACTAGCAAGTTATTACGCGTCAATGAAAAACACAATTATTATTAGGCATTACTTTGATGTTATAGATAAATACCCTATACACAAAAGTTTACAAATCCACGAGTTGCCATAGTCAATTTCAATACAACTGAATATTTACATGTATACGCAAGTGAATGACTTTTATTTTAAAGTATGAAATCTAACATATGAATAATTATAATTAAAGGCAGTTCTGTCAGTAACCATGAAACGCATTAAACATATCAAAACATCTGCACATTACATAGCAAAAATAGTTAAACATGTAGCAATCTATTACATATACGAACATGTAACAATCGGCTACATGTGCGAGGAAGGAAGTGTTAAGAGTAATAAATAGTTCTTCGAAATTCAAAAGCCTTGTTTACACAGGTGGACTTTTTCCAGTGTGAAAAGTTTGTTTTTTTTCAACCGATAACATTTTGGGTTATTTTGGGTTTTCCAATAACACTTGTGTATACATATAACCTAATGTCTTTATTATAGTCTTCATTTTAACAAAAATTTACCTTACATATTTTTGCATATTACATGTAACAAATTTCCTTTCACATTATGGAATTTTGTTTGGCTTGTGCCATCTACCAGTCTCTATTAATAACCTTGATGTGCATCAGACTTTAATTCCACGGAAAGCCAGCTTAGGTAACGGCATGTTACGGCAGCTCCTCGTTCTGTTTCAGCATTTACATGCATTTTTACAACATATTCTGGCTTCTTGTTGGCAAACACATGAAAAGCATGCAAAGCTGTTTGCACATATAAAATTAGGAGGATATTTGCAACTTATGGTATCAGCTCACAATATGTATGTATACTTTTTCATTTGAAATCAATTTCTTGCTATAAGACGTCTGAAAATAATTTCATTATTTTTTCTTTTGACTTCAAATGTTGCTGTGTTAAATATTGTCCGAAAACGTATGGTTATTTTCAGTTTGCTGTGACTTGGCAAGTTAAATTATAAACAGGCACCAATTACAATGCAATGCATTTCAAATTGCTTCCTCAAAGAAAAGCGATGTTGTTTAGAGTTGAATGTTAGAGTAACTGGAAAATTTAGGGAAGGTTTGTTGAGGGAAAAACGTGATTAATCGCTAGTTTTTTTTTTCATGGTTTTCAACGTTGTCCTTGCCAGTTTGCTTTTTGACCACCCGTGCTTATGTGATGTCCTTGTATTTTTGCTCGTTGTGTAGCTTCGCCACCTTTGTACCCGTTGACTGCTATACGAGTTGTATTACCATTTCAGTGTTCACTCCTGGTTGGCTCAAATTATGGCGAAGGACTCTGGTTGCGTTTAATGTAAACACTGCTTCGGGGGATTCTATTCGTATTTTATTAATAGGATGTGTTCCAGAAACCTTATTTAAGGGACTTGTAAGACAGAATTGTATGATGTATAAATGAGAACGTTTCATACGTGATATAATTTTGGGCGGAATTTCAGTCTTCTTTCGAGATAAGTTTTTTAGACTGCCTCCAACTCCCGGTCCTTTAGTTTCTGTAACGTTTAATATTCTGTCTCTTCTCATGCCATTTTTGTGTAGACCTCTTTTTTATTTTCAAGAACTAACCTTTCATTTGAGTCTGTTGTTAATACTTTTCTGGAACTTTTTCTGATTTTCAGACAAACTCCAAACCCTGAAAGTTGTGGCGTTTAGGAGAATTTTGGGATTGACTAGTCATGTGGTAGCTGACATGTTCTGTGTGTGATACATCGCATATATTCTTTCTAAAATCAATCGTCGCTGGGTTGTTAGTCAGTACAGATAGACTAGAGTGAGCTGAGAACTTTATCTTTTGAGATCATACGTAAAATGCAACCTTATTGGACAATTACAGGTATAGTAATACTCAGTAACTCAAGCAATTTGGTTTAACAAACGCTTCAAGATGATATAAAGGCCCAAATGTTTGCAGTTTTTTTTTTTTTCGATGTAGAAGTGTGTTTTGCATAACCTGTCCTGAAATTTCTTTCTAGAAATTGCTCATTGCGAATAATCTTTCTGATAAGGATAACAACTCATTTTAGTAGTTTTAAATGTCGTTGAACCGGTTGTATGGTAAATAAATCATGAATTGTTTATATGTATATCCGTTTTACAGAATTATTCTCTCTGATGGGACTGGTTGTTAACGCTTTTGAGTCACGCTGGCAACGCCTATTGACTCATTGTGTGTTCTTTTATGATTACACTGGCGGTGTCTACTGTTTCTATGTAACATCAGTGAAATGAAAAGGAAGAAAGAAACTGTGAGGGGCTGAAAGAATAAAGTTTAAGGTCGATCAAAGTATGCCATATTTTATAACGTCACTGTTGAATGGCAATGTACTATTTCAGTTCCACACTGGAGTCGATGTTTTTATGAGTTATCCTGTTACTGTGTTCGGTCAAAAACAAAAGACTAGAAATACAGATTTAATATTAATAATGTCTCAAAGCCGATGATGACACAAGGTCACCCGACGTATCACAACGAAATGTTATTATGAACTATCTAACAATCTAATGAAAATTGCCCTATTAAATATAAGTATGAACTTTTGGGAAATGAAATGAAGAATTAGTTGATGATAATGACCTAGTACAATACACAGAACGATAAAAACAAAATAAAGAACACACTTGCAAAATAAAGTCAGTGCTATTTTTAAAACATTAAAGATAATATATGTATTAGATATGATATAAATCGAGATGGAATAATGCATCAACGTCATTAAAATGCATGACATTCTTGATATACAGATTTCCTGAATTGCATTGTTTTAAAGCTATTTTTGTGCCAAACGTCTCTTTCGAAGAAACGTGTTAAAAATGTCGAATATACCCTGATTTTTTTTTAAGAAAAAAGAGATTTTCCTAATATACTAGACTGCAGAACTTTGTACGTGAGATAATGGAAGCGCAGTCAAAATATATCAGTTCAACATCGGAAACAAATATAACATACGGGAATTTACGAGTATTCTTGATAAATACTTCCATTTTATATTGATCTGTCTTATTATCATACATGTCATGGCTTTTGTTGTGAAACTATAGATTTCTAAAAATACTAAAATCTACAAGATTTGTTCGGTATTAACAAAAGGTGTAGTCGGGATAGTGTATTCGAATATACATTTTATCAGTGCGTGCAACCGGGTCAGGATGTATCTAATGGATGCCTCATTTTACAATATTGTAAAAACAAGTTTCACTCTAACTGATTGGTATCAGCAAATTACATAATAATATACAGCTGATAATGACATATTTGATTGTTTACTTGAAATTTTAATTTTCATACTGAATCTATGACGTACGTTTTCCTGGAAACATTTTGAAAAAATGTTGAATCTGATTTTACTTTTTGAGTTTCATTATCATTTCTACTTCATATCAGCCATCATTGTCGGTAAAAATACTTAGTGACACATTGCGAAAAATTTGAATTGTGTGCCATAACGAGGCAGGAATACGGATTAGAACAAGTCGGAAATGAAGATCACTTATTTCATGATAAAACGTTTGAAATCATTACATCCGCATTTACAGTAAGTTCATACAGCCACACGATGTATCCCAATGGAATTTATGTATAAGACATTGACTTGATTTTCAATTATTGCAATATGATCAAAACTGCCTTGAAATTAATGTTACATATTAAACACTCAATAAAAGATTAATCTTTTAAAAAGCTGACAATTTATGAGAACATTTATCTAGTAAATTCATACGCTAACAGTAAAATTGATGAAAAATAAAAAGTATGGAAAGGTGAAATGAATATTGTTAATAAGTCTGAGTGATATAGAAGATATGATTGCGGTTTACCAGCAAAACATATGTGCTTGTTAAGAATAAAGAAGGCACACAACTAGTCAAAAATGGTGAAAAAGAAGGCGAAAACAAATTACTGACCGGATAAAAATGTTTATTATTAAATCTTTATTTATAGTCCTTTCCATTGGTCTAGATGTAGTCACATGATCAATGATATAAAGTCGTATTGACTTAAAGGCAGAGCCAAAAACACGTATTGACCTCCAGCTGTGACGTCATCATGGTTTGGTGTCAAAACAGTGCGACGTCGTACACAATTTACTACGAAAAAATTACCAGAGGCTACAGATACTTGTATTTAATTCTTATACTTATAAGTAGGCTTGATTTGATAATAAAACAATTGTTGCCTTTTAGGTTCGGTCGATATGTGGATTTATCGACCTCACCAAAAGGCAATAATTGTATAATATACTGAATCTCAAGTATGTTTTATGTATTATCTTGAAATCTTGAAATGTTCAGATGTAATCACTAATGACGGCTGACAAATGAGATGATGCAAGTAGGAAAAAATAAGATTACTAATCAACTGTTCAAGAATTGAAAAGAAAACCATGCTGCGATACATTTCATATGCAACATCTGTTGACTGCAACATGCAACGGCAATCTAGAGACGCCTGATGCTTTCTGTGCCCATTAAACCAGAACTGAAAATAAAAGCATCGTTAAAATTGCAACTTCTTAAGAATGAAATGTTTGAAATTGTTGCATCTGTGTTAACTTACAAATCAAAAGAGTTTTACACTAAAATCTATGAATTCATGTTTTTCACCTTAACCTGATTTTAAACCATGACAAAATAGGCAAAACTGAAAAATATGTGAAAAAAGAATTAATTTCTTAACCAGTCAATCTTTTACAGCTTTTGATTAATGGGAAAATGAACCTGTTAAATTCATAGGCTAAATGTTTAATGCCTGCAAATGTATTGTCATAAGTGTATAAGGATGAAAGGACAATTACGATGATTCTTAGTGCCACATTATTGCAGATAACTAGACAAAACATATATGTGTGTTCTGATTGAGAAGAATGCAGTTTTTGAGCAATTAACAGTACTTGTAAACGCTATAAAACATATATTTTTTAAAAACAAAACTAATCGCCGAAAACTATTTCAACAGGTATAACCGGCAAAAACGCGTAACTGTTGAGAGAAAACTATCTAAATATGTATTACTTGTCGCCGTTTCAAGATTATTTTCCAAATGATGATATATGTTAAAGAAATGTGAAAGGATAATTAGCAAACATTTTTAATTTTACAATGTTTATCTATTCCTCTTTCTTTTTTTACGGGTGTCTGTATGCAGTAAGTGTGTAACCCACAAGAATTAAATTTTATCTATTCCTCTTTCTTTTTTACGGGTGTCTGTATGCAGTAAGTGTGTAACCCACAAGAATTAAATGTTTGCTTTCTGGACTAGAACAAGATGATAAGTGTTCGCGGCAAAACGTGCACCACAGGCAGAAGGTATGCATATTTATATCTGTTCATTTTTCAGTATCTTTCAAAACCCCTGATGAATCTAACTTTAGAACTGGTGAATTTTCAGCGTCGTTGTTATGCGTGTCTTTTACACATTCTATGCAACATAGGCAGTTGTACATTAACAAAGACTCTTAAAAACGACTCCATTTTGAGGTTCTGCAAAACTTTCTTGTGAATGTTCGAAGTATTTAATGTTTGATAACAAGGTGAGTTTAGCAATGTAATGTGCAATTTGTAAAGTTTAGTTTTGAAATAAATTAAGTGCAAAAATGATGTGCCTGTTAAGCGGAAAAATAAATTCCTATTCTAAATGAATTTGATACGATTTAAGATGTCAGCAGTGATGAAAAACTCTTAGCTAAGTTCTAGTCCTTCATAAAATAACAAAAAATCTAGACAGACTGAACAAAAGCATCAAATTTTGCACAAAAGTAGTTTGGACTAAATTGAGAATTTTGGGCTGTAAAGGGCGAGATCACAGCTTCTTTTGTAAATGGCCGCCTTTGTAAAATATCTAGTATTTGGCTCTGGTTTTACAGTTTGTATCAACAACCTGCTTAATTTTCATCCCTATAAGAAATAATAATGGTCAGCTGTAATCTAAAGTGTCCTTACTTGAGCTAATTTGTAATCTGTTCATAGTTTTTATTACTTCTATGATTCCGGCAAAAGATAAAAAAAAGACATGACAAAATATTCCGATAATTGATATTTTAGGGATATAAAACATCTATTTAAGATGTTCATGTTAAGAGTTTGGTGTTTTATTCAAAATGGCCGTCATCTTCAGTATTATTTATTAAATTGAACTTAATGTTTGTTTATCATTAAGGAAGATTACCATTCTTGTCGACGTTTAAATATTAAATACTGAAATATTCATGATGTACTGCGTTGTGTTTCTTTAGTAATGTCAGTATATGAACTATAATCTTACAGTATACACAGGCGTAGGAGAAGGAAGGGGGCAACCATCTTTTGAAGACAATTGTTTTACATGCATATTTTTTGTACTGGTAACACGTACCATACTGATAATTTTACCCAAAGAACGTTCTAGAATTTGGCTATTGAAATATTCAACATCATCTATGGTACCATTTTCTACAAGACTGTCATCCTACTCAGACATATCCTATCAAAGGCTACTTCGTCAGTATGTAACTTAAACCTAGAATAACTGACGACAACATTTTCAATGTTAAAATCTTCCAGAATCGTCATTCATAATTTTCAAATTTTATTGTGGGTGCTAGCACCTCCGTACACCCTCTACCCTTACCTCCCTCTATATGATTGCTACAACACTTTCTACAAATGACATGAACATTTTATTTACATAGACAAAAATAGTACAATGTAAAATGTAAATAGCTGTACTTACAACTTTAAATACTGTAATATGTAAACATTTTATCTAATATACTTTCTAAGAATATAACTTTCTAAGAATATAACTTTCCCGGAACAGAACACTTTCATGAAAGATAATATATCAAGCTCGTCTTCAAAAATCATACGTTTTGACTAGAACCTCACCGGATACATTTTCTAAGTCTTGCCTTCAGAAAGACAGTATATATTATCAATTGATCAGTTAAAAATAGTTCTAAATTGTATCAGTGACTTGTGTCAATAAATTGTTTGTTATTATAGGGGCATCCGTGGCCGGGGTGGTCAAAGTTGCTGACTTCGAATCTCTTGCCCTTCACAGATGCGGATTCCAGACCTCACTTTCAAGTGAGGAAGCCACCCAGCTGGTTACGGAAGTCAGGAAGTAGAACACAGTTGCCCGCCCCATACATGAAACAATGGCTCGATGGGTACCTTGGCTCATAAATTGTGTCGATGTGACTCTAGTCCGAGCAAGATAAATAAATGTTAATTACTACGCATACAAAATAAAAAAAGCAAAGATAAGTATATAAGATATATTGCAAATCAAATCATTGAGGCAAAATGTATATTTAAAAAATGTTTAAAGATATGGCATGGATTCAAGATGGTATTAATAATGGAAAAATATTGCACCTGTGTCATTCAGATGTAGCAGAGTACACAGAAGCGTAATAGGCGAGAGAGAAGAATATATAATTCAAACTGTTAAAAACAGATATTGGGGCTGTATTTCCTATAGTTCTATTGTGTGTCCTTGACAAGCATACTGTTTTAAAATAGAACATGTCACTATTTGGTAATGATGAGGTGAGTTTTTTATGCAGGAAGGAATAAAGTAAATGAATTTAACCGAGTAAAGCAGTAATCAAGTTTTCCTACAATGAAAACCCCTCGTAATGTATAAAAAAATTCCTAAAAGCATGACTGGGATAAATTTCGAGAGAAAATGTGAGTTTTGCAGGATGCTCAGTTTATCGAAGCATATAAACTGCAACCTGTATGATTTAATCCGCAATATATTTTGAACAGCATGATGCTAAGTGTTTGTGAGACAGATTTCGCATATACGTCTGCCTTGAGTGGCCACATTAAAAGGGTCCCTCTGATTACATTCTTTTATTTCAATGAATTGTAACATAATAGTATTTCTTTTACCACTCTTGTTCTTTCATCCAAGTGTAAAACTACGGTGTGTATGTAAAGATAACGACCTTAACAAAAAAAGTCTTGATTCCCTTTATTGTAACGTCATGCGTAACTATGTTTTATCCGGCGCAATATTGTTGGTATAATTGTGCGTGTTCTAAAATATATCAAAGGAGAAAATATGCCTCCTTATTATCATAAAACAAGTTGCTTTCACATCATGAAAATGCAAATCTATGTTTTATGTTCCTTTGAGTGTTTCTATGAAGTTTATCTTTAGCAATGAAACCGGTGCTTTCCCTCGCAGATTATATCAAAATGTTGCAGATACCAAAATAAAAATATTTCATATCTCATTTTGTATATTTTAGGCGCATGTTTCACCTCGCTCTTTATTCGCAATTTGAATAAGAATGTTTCAAAAATAAATGTTTTTGTAGAACTAATTTTATGGATTAAGATGTCATAAAATCCATGACATAAGAATTTGCATAAATCTTTATGGATGGTACTCCAAATGTACAAGTTACTGACTCTGTCCTAAGTAAAATCAGTAAGGATATGTAATTAGGACAAAAAATAAGAACGTTTTAGCAAGTTCTTACGCCATAAAAACAAAAATGATAATAGGCCATACAACCTGCCTTTACTTGCATGTTATATGATTGGATGATTGCTATGCAGGTATAGTCAGGCTGTGATTATCATTCTTTTTAACAAATGCTGCTTAGGCGTTTATGCTAGTAAATGACAATATGTAAGCATGTATGCACTAAATTCATTTCTGCAACTGGCTGCGGAAAAACGTGTTAAAAAGCCTAGTCTCCATTCCCAAAATATTGACGTTGACGTTATCCTTACTTCAAATTTGCTTTTTGGCCTGTCGTTTTATATGTTACGTCCGATTTTTGTATATTCCTGGTGTGGCATTGCAACCCTGTACTTTTATACTGATTTGATCAATCATCTGCACGTGTTTTCAGATGTGGAATTTTGACTGGTATACGGGGCAATCCGTCTATATTATTTCCATTACAAAGGTTTTTCGTGGTTGGCTCGATTAACGGCGTGGGACGACTCTGGTTGCGCTTGATCTACACAATGCTTTCATAGATTTCTGTTTTTTAACAAAATGATTTATTATCATTAAAAGATGATAATAATAATAATAATTTTCACCTTAAATTTTCCATAACTATTACTGAAGTTAAATGTATGACAGAATTGTATGGTATAGATTAGTAACGAGTGTTCACAAGAAGTACACTTTCTACGCGATTTAACTTTGGGTCTGAATCTCTATCAGAAACGTTGATTGTTTATAAACTAAAATCTACGTCAAAATGTTTAACATTATAACAGAAAGAAATAATTCGTTATTCCGAATTAACCTAAAGCAAAAGTAATACACGTATTATTTGATGAATCAAGTATATTGCGTGTACAGTCAGGTATTAATAAATGTTCAGAATAAATCACATATAATGGCAGACAAACGAGTTGATGCAGGCAGGAAAATACGATCACATTATATGTTAAAACACATACTGTGATGCATTCCACATGTAACATATGTTAATTTGCGATAATAAATTGCAAATGCCACGGCAATTATGTGACGTTTGACGTTTTCCACGAAATTAAACTAAAACATAGGATAAAAGCATCGTTAAAATTGAAACTTCTGAAGAATATTTTTTAGAACAGTTGCATCTGTGTATACTTAAAATTCATAAGAGTCTTATAGTAAAACCAGTGAAAATAACATTTTGACCCTTTAACCTCATTCACAGTGATGACAAGAGAAGCAAAACTGAAAATTATGTGAACTAAATGTCATTTCTTAAACAGACAATCATTGAAAACGTTTGATTGATGAGAAAATGAACTTGTTAAATTAATGCACTTAATGTTTAATTCCTGCAGGTGGATTGATGAAGGCATAGAAATACTAAATAAGACGTTGTTAATAGACATACTTGTTTGTCTTGTTAAGATGAAGAGGAATGCTGTCTGGGGCAATTAACGAAACATGCTTTGAAAACAATAGCTGCAAATTTGATAGAACAGGTGAACACATGTTACTGTACAGAGAGATATAACTTCAAAATGATGATATGTGTTAAAAATAATGAAAGAGAATAATTTGCAATCATTTTTAATTTCACGGTGTTTTACGGTAGATCAATGAAAATGTAAGTACATTGCATCACTATGTTTTTTTCTAGTCTGTTATTATTGAAGTAGAATATCCATTTTATGATTAGAAAATACATGTATGTTCTTATTCTGCAAACTTCTGCCTGAAAGCAAGTTCACCATGGGGTTCAACTTGTGTTTCGGAACCAGCGCGAAAGATTGGTTGGCGGCGACAAACATGCACCGGTAACACAGAGAACATATAGTTTCAAACACCAAGCTGATTTATTAACATCTTTGTTCGATAACTTTTGTCAATAAGGTCTATTGGAACAGCACGTTGACCCTTGTGTCATCTAATTTAATATATTAAGAGTATAACATGCTTATGCCGCATTGTGATGAATTCATGTGGGCACACATTCTGCAACGGTCACCGTACACTGTCCTTAAACGGACAACAGATGGCATTTAGCCGGAACTAGACGTTTGCACGTTTTATACAATCTCATGCAGAGACTCAAGACGAGTTTGGTGTTATTGCTTATTTGATCTTACATTCAATATAATTTAATATTTAAATGCTGTTTTGTTTATTCTCGTTCAATTATCACTTGAATTTACAGTGTACTTGACAAGCATAGACCATTAATATTTAACAGCATGTCATCATATAGTAAAGATGACGTAACTTGTTTCAAGATTTATCTGCAATATACTGTAATAGCATGATATTAGATAGTGACAGAAGTGTAGATTTACTAATTAATTTAAGTTGAATTTAGATAGATTGGTGACAAGTTTTTTTCTTATTCGGTATCTCAAAGGAGACAGAAAATTCGATAAATTTACACAATAACTGTATTTTCTTGTGCAAAACCTTTGCTGACTGTCACTTACTACTAAATCTACTGATTGGTGCTGTTTGTTAACATGTCTCAGAGTTTGCTAGTCATAAATCCACATGCTCTTTATAAACGTGAGTGCTCTCGTTAAAAAGTAAACTCATCTGGTTATATTCTAGCTTATATCTGAAATATACAGTATTCCAGCTAAGGAAATGTCTGGGTTTTTTTCTAATGAAAAAGGAGTATAACATATAATGATCTTAACAATACACCACTTCAAAAATGGTCGGGCTCACTACAACTAGACAATATTTTCGAATTTGTTTTTTTTTTTGAATAATACCTTTCTACGTCATGGCCAGATAAACTTTAAGTATAATAAGTAAGATATATTGCAAGTTTAACGAGTGTGACACAATTTGTACTTCAAATCTACTAAATGATAACATGTACATTTATTATGACTTTAATGGTAATAAAATAATGCGCCGGTGTCATTCAGAAATAAAGATATAATTTATAGACCCGATGCTTATGAGAGAGAGAGAAAAACTGCGGTCGTAAGAGTGGTCACTAGTAGTTTCGTAATTGGGTTTAATCCGTAGATAGTTCTACAGCATGAAGCTAGTTGTAATCAATATTAATAAGAATTTTCCACACATTCAGCTTTATTCAGATGGTAGGATGACCGTTCATTGTTCATCTCTAGGGAGGCAAATAGTTCAGTAACTGTACGAAAACAATTGAATGTCCACGCTAATTTAGCAAGTACATGTACAAGTATTCATACATAAACAATTAGATATGAATGCCAATGAAATAAACCTTCCTCTTAAAGTGTCCCTTACCATTTTTGCCTTTTCAAACTGTTGATGCCGCATGCTGAAATGTACCCGCTAAGATTTCACTTCTGTTTAATACTTACGTTCTTGGTTTTGCCCCGACTTCACTGGGCCTAAAGCTTATCTTATATATATTTTCTTTGCACTCTTGAGAGGTCAGGGACCTACGTGGCTGAGTGGTTGAAGTCGCCGACTTCGAATCAGTTGCCCTTTGCCGCTGTGGGTCCGAAACCTCGCTTGCGCTACTTCTATAGACTTAAAGAATGTCGGTGATTCTGTCTATGCATTAGATAAGGTGGGGGCACTTGGGGTCTCTTCCGACATATGAATGCCAATGAAATACACTCTGAAACTGTCCCTTCGCACCATTGATGCTGTATGTTGACATGTCTAAGCCAAGATTTCGGTTCGGTTTAATGCTTACGTTCTTGTTCTTTACTTATATACTTTCTTGAGAGTTCTGGGCCTCGAATCAGTTGCCCTACTCCGCCGTGGGTGCGAAATCTCGCGTACACTTTAGACTTCTACAGGCTTATGGAATGTCTGTGATTCTGTCCAGATGGCCAGCCACGCATTATATAAAGACAGTGGACACTTGGGGTCTTCCTCCGCCACGTAAACCTGAAAAATCTCCATATGACCTATATTCGTGCCATTGTGACGTTAAATACTCTTCTCTTTCCTAAAAGACAAACCCAGCAGCTTCAGTGGTCGCGTTTAAATGGTTCAAATGGATCGGCTGAATACAGTCTGGCGATTGCAAGATATGTAGAGCATTCCCCTTTAGAAAGTATATAATTATATCATGATTTATTCAATAAGGGGCAAAAAATACAGTGTGGTAACATGAACAAATAACAGACTTAACAAAACGTCCGTGTTTAAACTGACCCGCTTTATTGTCACGCTGCATAAAAGTATGTCATATACTAACTATATTAACGAAAAATTTTATATCATGCTGCATATTTTGTTTGCATGATTGTGTGTTTTCTTTGACTTTTAATCTTTAACAAAATCGAAAACAAATATGTGCCCTTAATTATTATCAAACAAGTTTACATGAAAATTCAGATTCATGTTTTATGTTTATTTGAGTGCTTTCATCTGAATCCCATGCCTTCCCTTGTTGTAGGAGATTTTGTAAAATGTTGAAGAAACTTAAATAAAAATATTTGATATTTCATTTTTGTAATAATGAAGAAGTAGTTTTTCTTGCTCTAATTCCGCAACCTGTGGAGTTTACACTTTTTCTATTAAATACGTTTTTCCATAGTAGAAATTATTTTATAGATCAAGATGTCATAAATTCCACATTTTATTCTTGCATTCATCTCGACATAAAATCAACCACAAATCCGAAGTGGAATATTTCTTCTAAGAAGCTCAAGTCAGTAAAAGAAGTGCATTTTCAAATAAAATATGTAATAGTTAACAAGTTATGACGCGTTGAAGAAATCACAATTATTATGCTTTTATTTGTTTGTTTTGTTTGTATTGTATGTGAGTGAGTGCACTTCTGCGTACTGTTGGTTTCGTTTTGGGTAGGCTACGTTT
Organism: Mercenaria mercenaria; assembly: GCF_021730395.1. Lineage (NCBI taxonomy): Eukaryota > Metazoa > Mollusca > Bivalvia > Venerida > Veneridae > Mercenaria > Mercenaria mercenaria. The sequence goes on from NC_069370.1 coordinate 39,929,845, forward strand.
TCGGAACGTGACATTCCCTCTTTGACATTTATCCTTGTTTTTTACTTGCATGTTATAGATAGACAGCTTATTAACAAAAATATATTTCATCATCTATTTCCAATCCGTTTTGATGCGGATCTCCATTGCTGTTTTCCAAGAACTGGTCGATTATTTGGGTCTGTTGTACAGATTTTTCTTTTTTTTCTTTTCTAGGATGTTTTCTGATTTTCGGTCTAATTTCAAACCCTTATATTTTTAAAAGTTTAGGGGAATGTTGGGATTGTTAGGTTAAGTGATGTGGTTGCCAACATGTTCTGTCTGTGATATATCACATATATTCTTTCTACAATTGATCATTGCTGGGTTGTTCGTCAATACAGATATACTAGAGTAAGTGAGATCCTATGGTTTTAAACTAAAGCAGCTTGTTTATCAATGCTCCAAGGAGAAGACCCAGGTCCAAATTATGGCAGTTTCTTTTGATGGAGAGGTATTGTTTTGTATCACTGAATTTTTTATTGAGAAATTTTTTAGTGCGAATGATCTGGCTGATAAGGATTGCAAATCATTTCTGTAGTTTTAAATGTCGTTGGATGGCTTGTATGGTAATTACATCATCTATCCTGCAGCATTATTTAGTTTGCTTGGGCTGCTTGTTAACGCTTCATGTTATTCCAGTTTGAGTCACGCTAGTAACTCCTATTGATTCACATATTGCACGTTCTTTTATGATTACACTGGTGGTACTCTAATTTTCTAAGTGACAACAATGGAAAGAGGAAATTGTGAGGGGCTGACTGAAGTTCAAGTTATATCAAAGTGCGCCTCACTTTTATTACGTTACTGGTGAACGGCAACATGTAATTGTGGCTTCGCACTGGAGTGGATGTTCTATCAGTTACCCTGTGACTATGTTCAGTCCAAGAGAAATGACTTTAAATACAGATTTAGTATAAAAAAATGTCTCAAAACAGACGACGACATGAGGTCACACGACGTATAACAACCAAATGTTGTTATTAACTATTTAACAATCTAATGAAAAACATTATAATTGTGTTTAAAAATTACTTGCCTTTAAATGGAGGTATGAAATTTTGTGATATGAAATGAAGAATTAGGTGATGATAATAACCTTGACGATAAAAAGAAGATAAAGAACAGGAAATTTAAGTCAGTTGAAAGTTTAAAACATAACAGTAAAGAAAATAAATGTATTAGATATGATATAAATCGAGATGAAATAATGCATCAACGTCATTAAAGTGTACATTGTATAATCATCTGGATAAAGCATGTCATGGCTTTTGGTGTGAAACTACATATTTCTATGAATACTACAACCTGTAAGATTTTGTTAGATATTATTAACAATTCGAAAATACATTTTATCAGTGCGATACAGGGTGTATAGAATCGACGCCTCGTTTGCGACTTTGAATGGTACATATAATTGAGCTATTATATCATGCCTTGATCTGCAATGTTGTATTTCTGTCAGGCCTGGATTCCACCAGCTAGATGATCGCGTAGAGTTTTTTCCGGTCTGGCAAAATCCACGACAGCCGAATGCATCATTGTGGACCAACGTACTGCTTAAATAACCATTTTATTATATACCTAAACCCATTTCTATTGCTATATCAGCCAAAATGAGGCTGAAAACTCAATTGAAACCGTGAACTTTAATACTCACACAATTGAATATTTTTCCATATTCGATGGGAGTTGCATACACGTTTTTGTATTCATTAGTGAACCTATAGGCTGTATTTTAGACAGAAAGTTCATAAGAATGTAATAAAATGGAGCCCTATATTTTCCATTCTGATAGCTCCAATTGCGGTGATCGAGTACCTCTGGTTGTGTTTGATGTGTTCATTTCTTCCAGGGTTTTAGCGTCACAATCGGCTGTATAGTGGAGATATAAGTCCTCTACAATTTTCCCAAAGCTATTTATATAATAGAATTGTATGGAAATAAGCCATCAGTCAAGGAAATGAATCAGATTACATTTCGTGCGTGGTATAATTTTGTGCGGAACTTTTTGTTATCTAGACTGATACCTTGAATGTTTACAAAGTGAGATTTTAGCAGCATAGTAAAATGAATTCGATGACTTTCAAGATTATCTATAAATATCGTTACGTAAATTTTTATCGTATTAGTATCGATAAATCATGTCTTAGACTCATTGTCTGCAAAAACACTTAGTGACACATTGTAAAAAGTTTGCATTTGCGTGTCAACAGGGGAACAAGCTTACGAGGCAGGCAAATGGGTTAGAACAATATGGAAAATAAGATAACTAATTTTATGTTATAGTACAGTTCTAAGATATATTTTACATGCAACGTCTGTTAAATTGTAACACTGAATTGCACTTGCAACTAGAAATCTAATAACGCATTGTATTTGCTGCTAAATTACACCAGAACCTCTAAAATGAAAAACATCGTTAACACTGCAACCTCTTATGATAAAACGTTTGAAGTTATTACATCTGTATTTACTATAAGTTCATACAGCCAAATGATGTATCACAATGGAATTTATGTATAAGACCATGACTTGATTTTCAATTATTACAATATGATCAAAACCAAAAGGTTAAAACTGCACTGTGAAATCAATGTTAAATCTTAACCAGACAATAAAAGATTAATCGTTTAAAAAGTTAACAATTTATGAGAACATTTACCTGGTAATTTCATACGCTAACAATTAAATTGATAAAGGTTTAAAAGTATGGAAAGGTGAAATGAAAATTGTTAGTAAGTCTGAGTGGTATAAAAGATATGATAGCATATTGTGGTTAACCATACAAAACAGATGTGTTTGATAAGAATAAAAGAAGGCACTAAACTAGTCAAAAAGGTTAGAAAAAGAAAGAAAGCGAAAACAAATTGCTGACTGGATAGTATGATTCTTTATCTGTCGGTGTCGCAAAATTACTTTTATATATTAACAAAATAGTTTGTTTAATCGTTACGTAACTGTTGTATTTCAGTATTGATAAGACTGTAAGTAAAACAAATGACTTTTCTAATCGTTATTAAAAGGATTATATCATCCGTTGTGTAAAACGTAACTTTACAGTGCAACAGAAAGAACCTGAAAATTTCGAGGAGATAATCCAAAGTAAAAAAATATCGTTACGTAATATTTGCTGAATCATGTATATAGCGTGTATAATCAGGTAATGTTTAGGTTAAATCACTAATAAAGGCAGGCAAAGGGGTTGATGCAAGTAGGAAAACTGAGTCCACTAATCAAATGCTGAAAAGTTTAAAAGAAAACCATGCTGCGATACATTTCACATGCAACATTTGTTGACTGCAAAACGCCACGCCTGACACTTTCTGTGCAAATTAAACCAGAACTTAGAATAAAAGCATCGTTGAAATTGCAACTTCTTAAGAATAAAATTGTTGCATTTGTGTTTACTTAAAATTCATATGAGTTTTACAGTAAACGCAATGAATTTATTTTTTACACCTTAGCCTGATGTGAAGATAAGCAAAACTGAATGGTATTTGAAAAGAAATGTTATTTTCTGAGCCAGACAATCTTTTAAAGCTTTCGATTAATGAGAAAATGGTCCTATTAAATTCATGGGCTCAATTTTGAATCCCTGCAAATGTATTGTTAAAGGTGAGTGTATACGGATTAAAGAATTACGAATGCCTCATCATTGCAGATGACGAAGCAAAACATGTTTGTTTTGTGCAATAAACACTGTAAAACAGTACATTGGTTTAAAAACAAAACTTACCCGCGAAAACTAGTATTCAACAGGTATAACCGGCTAAAACAATTACTGTTGAGAGAGAACTGTTTGAAAATGTGTTACTTGAGGCGTTGCAAGATTATCTTCAAAATGATGATATGAGCCGCGCCATGGGAAAATCAACATAGTGGCTTTGCGATCAGCATGGATCCAGACCAGCCTGCGCATCCGCAGGATCCGTCAGGATCCATGCTGTTCGCTTTCATAGCCTGTAGCAATTACAGAAACCGTTAGCGAACAGCATGATTCCTGACCAGACTGCGCGGATGCGCAGGCTGGTCTGGATCCATGCTGGTCGCAAAGCCACTATGTTGGTTTTCCCATGGCACGGCTCATATATGTTTAACTATTATCAAAGGATAATTAGCAATCATTTTTAATTTCACATTGTGTTACAAGTTTGATTTTCTGGTATATTAAGAATAGGAAATGAAAGTTTTAAGTACATGGCATCTATTTCACCTATTCCTGTTACTCTTTATTATTTGTCTGTACGCAGTTATTAAGCGGGTATACCAAACTTTGGGACAAAACAAACATACACTTTACACAAGGAGTCTTCAATGTACTTGGTGTACGTGTTTTCAGCGTCGTTGTTATGCGTGACTTTTACATGTTCTTTGCAACATAGAGGTTTAAAACAGGCAGTTGTACATTAATAAAATAGAATAGTGGAAACTCCACATGTCGCTCAACACGACAAAAATGAAAATTTTGCAGGCTCGGCTCCATTTAGTCTGTTCATGGACGGTAGTGGAAATGCTTGCTACTGTCCACGCCCTCTAGCACCGGGTTGAGCACAACTCAACATTTACAAATGTTACACGTACTCAAAACATTTTGAGACATCCACAGATGTGTTTTATACGGCCGTGTGTAATTCCATGAAAAGCGGCATATGGTCCCCAGTTAAAATAATGGGCTTGTCCTAATCGAGAAAACAATGGGCAGAACTAAACAAACTAGAATTTTGAAAGCGGGTTTGACGTTACCGAGCCTGCATATCACAGAAACTGCCAAAAGACAAAAAGCAGGCAAAATATCCAAGGGATGATTATACAATACCCAAAACAATGAAGGCGGGAGAATTGGAACCATCCAAGCCGAAATGTTCAATCTGAAAAAGTAAACAGTACCACTAACACAACATAGAAGTCGTGCTAAACGATCTGAAAAGATCGACGTATAAAAGCCCTGATAGAATGTACGGGGAGACTTTTTACGGCCGCCACACGGCACAAACAACGCTACTGTGATAATAAAATGGAATAGTGGAAACTCCACAGTTCGCTCAACAGACCAAAAATGAAAAACAATGCAGGCTCGGTTTTATTGAGCCTGTTCGTGGACGGTAGTGGAAATGCATGCTACCGTCCACGCCCTCTAGCCCCGGGTTAAGCAGAACTATAAATATTTACACATAAGTACTCTTTAAAACGGCTTCATTTTGAGGGTCTGCAAAAATTCCCTGTGCGGTTTTTAAAGTATTTAGTATTACTGTAAATTCATTTAATTTCGTGGGCATGAAATTTCGTGGCTTTGATCAAAACGGCAATTTCGTGGGGATATGAATTCGTGGATTTCAACTTTCGAAAATAAAATAATGGGAATTTTAAGTGTTCGTGTGGATTAAATTTCGTGGATTGACTCAGCCACGAAATCCACGAAAATTAGTCGCCCATGAATATTAATGATTTTAAAGTATATAACAGAATGAGTTAAGTCGTATTACGCACAGTTTGTAATGTTTAATTTTGAAATAACTCAAGTGCGAAAATAATGTGTTTATTCAGCGGAAAAAATAAAGTTTCCCTAATTTTGATTAATTTGATACGATTGTTAACAATGATGAAAAGCTTTTAGTTAAGTTCCAATCCTTCATAAAATGAGATAATCTAGACATACTGGACAAAAGCATCATGTTGTGCATAGGTGATGTAAAGGCAAAGGTCACAGCTTTTTTTAGTTCTACTTTTAAAACATTCAAAATACCACCTTTCTTAAACCCGTTATTTCGCTGAATCTAGTATTTTCTAAGTATTTTTTATCAACAGCTTGCCTTTTTTATCCATATAAGTAATACGGATGGTCATCTTATCTAAAGTGTCTTTACTTGAACTAGTTTTTAGTTCGCTCATTTGTACGCAAAACGAATGTGTAAAAAGTTTGTTTAAACTGCTTCTACCCGACATAAGATGAAAAAACAAACATGACAAAATATTCCTATAACTTATATTTTAGGCATTAAAACACTTATTTAAAATGGTCATGTCATATTAAATGTTCGGTGTTATATATATATATTTGAACTGGCTTTTGAAATATTCAAAGTCGTCTATGGTACCACTTCCTGTAAGGTTGCCGTCCTACTCTGAAATGTATTTTTTCCAAGGTACTTCGTAATTATGTAACTTAAATCCAGATAATTTGAAGACAGTATTTTCAGTGTTAAAATCCTCCAAAAGTGGCATTGCCAAATTTCTTTTAAAATATGCTCTAAAACACACATACAAAAAAGTAAAATGAAATAACTTTATTTATAACTTTAAAAACTCTATTGTATAAACATTTTATCTAAAAGACTTCCTTAAAATATAACCTTCTTTCCAGGTAAAACGGTAGAGAACACTTCCCTGAACGACAGAACCAAGGAATTGTAACATTGTAGCTGTTCTGTTAAAAAAAACCGTGAAACGCTTTATTGTAACATCATACATTAACTGTTTTTTATATCATACGGCGCATAATGTTGGTATAATTGTGCGTGTTCTGCAAAAATGTCAAAGGATAAAATATGCCAACTAATTATTATAGAATAAGTTCTCTTTCACATCATGAAAATACAGATCCATGTTTTATGTTTCTTTGAGTGTTTCCATGAAGATTATCTTAAGCAATGAAACCGATGCAGTCCCTCGTAGATTATATCAAAATGTTACAGAAACTGAAATAAAAATATTTCATATCTTATTTTGTAATATTTTAGGCGCATGTTTCATCTCGCTATGTATCTGCAATTTAAATAAAACTATTTTAATAACTGTAGAACTAATTCTATGGAACAAGATGTCAAACTAATTTTATGACACAAGATGTCATAAATTCCATGAGATAAGAATTTCCACAATTCCTTATGGGTGGGACTCCAAATGTACAATTTACAGAATGTGTTATAAATCGAATCAGTAAAGATGTGTTATTAGCACAAATAATATAATTACGTTTCAGCAAGTTATTATGCTATAAAACATAAAACATATTAGGCCATATCACCTGCTTTTACTCGTATGTTATATGTTCGGATGTTGGCTATGCAGGTATATTCAGGCTTTGATTTACATTCTTTTAAACAAAAGCTACTAAGACGTTTATGCTAGTATAAAATGACCTTAAGTAAGCATACATGCATTAAATTGATTTCTGTAACTTGTTCATTTCCCCTTGCCAAGGAGAAACGTGTTCACAAGCCTAGTCTCATTTCCTAAGTTTTAGACATTGAGGTTATCCTTACTTTTAATTTGCTTTTAGGCCTGTCGTTTAATATGTTGTGCCTATTGTTTGTATGCTCCTGGTGTGGCGTTGCAACCCTCTACTTTATATTAGCTTAATCACGTGTTTTTCAAATGTGGCATTTTGACTGGTATACGGGTCATTCCGTCTACAGTGTTTATTCGCGGGTGGCTCTGTTTACGGCGTTGGACACTAATTGTGTTTGATCTGCACAGTGCTTTCATGGATTTATCTTATGCATTATCATTTAAAGATAATTTTCACCTTAACTTTTCCATAATTATTATTATCCTGGTTGCATCACTTTCTGACGGTATAAGCAGACAAACGGAGGTATTTATAGCACATACCTTAGACATTCGAAAAATCCTGTTAAACTGTAAACAACAAAGTGTCACACATATATCCTTGAATATCTTTCTAAAAAATCTAAGAAATATGGCGGTATTCACCTTAGCGAAGTGTACGACGTCATCACTTTCCGCCAATATGATATAAGGTTTCAGTTTACTCCTCTGTACCTGTGCACTTTGGACACAGGAAGGAGTCACCTCTTCTTACAATCCTGACTGGGGAACAGAATCCCAGATGTACCAAGCCATTGCATTTCTCACAGCATGCCAAAGAGACATTAATGAGACTGGCGCAATTCTTAAGCTCCTCAGTGTGGAACTTTTGACAAATGCACCAAACCTCAGAGTCGTCCTTAGATTCAGAAGATGAAGAGTATTCTCTCTGCGCTGCCTGAAGATCAGAGGTACTCGGAATGGGTTCGGTGGAGGTAGGTGTTTTCTTTAAGTTAGTCTTTTTCTTATCTGTTGCTAGAACCCTATTTCCAGAAGCACTTTGCTTTTTTTTCAGACGAAGTCTTGCATTACTTTTAACAGGTTCTTTGATTTTTCCATAGACATTTTGTTCAATAATTGGTTTCCCACTCACAACTTTACTTAAGGTATTTCTTACTTTTTTAACTGGAACATGCTTCAAAATTTCCTAATCTTTCTTTTCCATGAAGAGCCTTGCATCAATATTACAGTCATCAACTTTCTCAGCCAGGACCTGTTCTTGTTCATGGTTCTCCGTGGTATGAGGTGTTGGTACAAAAACTGAAACAGGTGCAAGAGCAGAATCTGGTACTGCATTTAGGTTAAATGGATATACCCCAAAGTGTTGGAAGGCGGACTGGATGTTACTTGCAGACAGAGAAGTATATGCCTTACAACCAATCTTGCACACACCAAACGTCCGAGGGTGTTGATGACAGGCATGATTCCAGGCAAATTCAAAAGGCCCATAACAACTGCCATCCAAAGGCTACAGTAAATGGCTATAGTGAGCGGGGAGAACAAACAAAACAATACCATTTTTCTGTGCCCACTAAATCAGCCCCAACGAAACATGACTTCTGTGATCATCACGCAGTGCAATCACTTTACAGTCATCAGCTCGAGATGGTAGACTTTGTGAACACTTCATTGTTAGTCCAGCCAGATTCTAACACTGTTCCTGATGTGCCAGGAGTACAGCCTTTAAGCAGACCTGTATAAAAAAGGAATGAGATGATTTTGATGGATAAAACAACAAGCACATTGTTTTATCGCGATATATGATTTTCTAATATGACTAGCAACACTTACATTATCACAAAGAAATTATGTCGACGTCACGTCGACGTGATAATTAGCTCCATGTACGTATCGAGAAATAGCGCTTTCAAATTTGATCTAATTTTTACTTAAAAACATGTTTAAAACGAAATGTCTCATAATACAACTGTCTTGACTAATTAACACACACGTTTGGCTACAAATAACAGTATGTATTAAAAAAAATGCAGTATGTATTAAAAAAAATGCAGATTCTTTAAGTGAAAATATTTTAATTAATAGTACAACAAAAAAAATTATGTAAATATGTGAAAACTTTCCTAGTTTCCAACAGCATTTCCGCCACCAATCACAGTGACTGTCTTCGACTTTCCACATATAACAGCCTGTGCTTTGTAATGAGTACCTATGATAATTTTGGGTGACTTGTGTTCAAGAGAAAAACCTTCCTCATCAATATTTTATATATAATGTGGTTTATCTCTCAAGTTGTATTAGGCGATAATTTTGTTTAGTTCATTGAAGTACTGGTCAATGGTCGGGCGGGCTCCACATTTTGCTCTTGCCATCTGCAAAGATTTAGGTTTCACAACTTTAATGCTAGACCATCTAAGAAAATTCTAAAACTACTGTTTAGTGAGAGGTTTGCCTTGTTCAAGTCCAAGGTGAACAGCATAATCTGAGGCAAAGTTGATTGTTTCCTGGCGGGTACACCCATAACCAATTTCAGTCATTGTAATAAGATGTTGGCTCAGAAAAGCTTCCTGCTCTTCTGAGACTTTAGGACATCTCTGTCCTTAAATGTAATTGGGATGCCAAAACTATTTGGCAACACGTTCCACAGGTAGATAGTATTCTTTTACCATGTTGTAAACATCTGTTATGGCCTAATGGTTGTATGTAGTCCTATACTTCCTCTTAACAGTACTTTGAAACTGCAAGGAAAAGACTAAGTAAAATGTAATGTGACATAAAAATTGATGACGTCATCAATACACAAGGTAACACAATGCAGACGAAGAATGTTTAGGTTATTGAAACAAAACTTTCTAATGATGTATTTTATGATTAATTAATTGGAATTTTTGGAAAGACTTAAAATACTTATAAAAGGTAAGTTTTATATTTTAAGAGGTGAATTACCTTTTTATCCGGCTGTCAAAATGAACAAACTCCTTCCCCTGTTTACAAAGCGGTCAAATCGAACGTCAAATATCATCTCGCGAGATTACAGGAAGACAAAAATGCCAGCCGCCAGGAAGGCAAGTACGTCGGAAAGTTCACAAAGTTAACCAAACTTAAACCGAATATGTGCCTGTCACTCGATTGTTCTCAAGTTCACATGAAAATACAGATTCATGTTTTATGTTTATTTGAGTGTTTTCATGAAGTATGCCTTTTGCAATGAATCCAATCTCTCCCTTGTAATGAAGACGCAGATTTTATATGGCTCTTATTCCGCAACTTAAATAAGGTTTTTTCATAGTAGAAATTATTTTATAGATTAGGATGTCATAAACTCCGCATTCTATTCTGCGTTTTGTCTGGGCATAAAATTTACCACAAAATATTGGAGCCCGCCCGTTTAGCTCAGTAGGTAAGAGCGTTGGTCTAGTTCGATCCTCGGGCGGGGCGTATGTTCTCCGTGACTATTTGATAAAGACATTGTGTCTGAAATTATTAGTCCTCCACCTCTGATAATTCATGTGGGGAAGTTGGCAGTTACTTGCGGAGAACAGGTTTGTACTGGTACAGAACCCAGTAACACTGGTTAGGTTAACTGCCCGCCGTTACATGACTGAAATACTGTTGAAAAACGGCGTTAAACCCAAAACAAACAAACAAACAAAACAAAATATTGGTGGTAAAACTGTTCTAGGAAGCTTAAATCAGTAAAAGAAGTGGATTATAACATAATTATATAATAGTTATCGTATTTGCAAGTTATTACGCGTTAAAAAAATCAAAATTGTTGTTAGGTTTTACTTGCATGTTTAGATATATGGCATATTCACAAAAGTTTACAAATCAATGAGTTGACATAGTCAATTTCGATATAAATGAATGTTTAAACATAAACTTAGTAAATGACTTTTCTTTTGAAGAATAAAATATGACATATAAACAATTATGACTAAAGGTAAATATGTAACGCTACTAGCAAAATAATTAAACATGTAACCATCTTGATACGTACGAGGAGGAAAGTGTTAATGATAAGTAATAGTTCTTCGAAACTCACATGCCTTGTTCACACAAATGGACTTTTTTCCAGTGTCAAAAAGTTATTTTTTAATTGCATTGCTAATATATTTGTATTTTTATATTTGGAGTTTTCCAGAAATATTTGTGTATACATTTTAACCTAATGTTTTCATTAAGTTTTCATGCAATCGTCTTCTTGCATATTTCATATAACATTTCCTTTCACACTGGAAGTGTTTTGCTTGTCGCATTTTCCATTCTCTATTAATAACCATGATGTGAACCAGACAAGATATCCGCTGAAAACCAGCTTCGGTTAACAGCCACACCTCGCTCTGGTTTAGCATTTACATGCATTTTTACATCTTGCGACACATTAAAATTAGGAAATTTCAAAGTTATTATATCAGTTAACAATATGTATATACATTTTTATTTCAAATAAATTTCTTGCTATAAGATGTCTAAAATCGATTTTATTATTATAGTTTGATGTAACTTGGCAAGTTAAATTATAAACAGGCACCAGTTGCAATGCAATACATTTCAAATGGCTTCCTCAATGAGAGATGAATGTTAGTGTAACTGGAAAGTTTAGGGAAGGTTTGTTGAGAAAAAGAACGTGATTTATCGCTAGTTTTTTTTTCTTTTGTCTTTAAATTTTGCTTACTTTCATGTTTGCTGTGACTTGGCAAGTTAAATTATAAAAACAAGAACCAAATGCATTTTAAATTGCTTCCTCAAAGCATGGCGACGTTGTTTATAGATGAATGTTAGAGTAACTGGAAAACTAAGGGAAGGTTTGCTTAGAAAAAAAACGCGATCAATCCCTAGTTTCTTTCCATGGTTACTGAAGTTGTCGTTGTCCATATTTTCAATTTGCTTTTTAACCACCCGTGCTTTTGTGATGTCCTTGTACTTATGGTCGTTGTGTAGCCTCGCCACCTTTGTGTCCTTTGACTGGTTTACTCCTGATTGGCTCAAATTATGGCGTAGGACTCTGGTTGCGTTTGATGTAAACAATGCTTCGAGAGATTCTACTTTTGTGTTTCATTAATAGGATCCGTTCCAAAAGCCTATTAAAGTGACCTGTAAGACAGAACTGTATGATGTGTCATACTTGATATAATTTTGAGCGGAATCATGGTCTTCTTTCGAGATTAGTTTTTTAAATTGCCTCCAGCTCCTGGTCCATTAGTTTCTGTAACGTTTATTTATTTTTTTTGTCTCTTCCCAAGCCATTTTGGTGTAGACCTCCTTTTTTATTTTCAAGAACCGACCTTTTATTTGGGTCTGTTGTTCATATCTTTCTTGTTTTTCTGAAACTTTTTCTGATTTTCTGACATATTCGAAATCCTGAAAGTAGTGGCGTTTAAGAGAATTTTGGGATTGACTAGTCATGTGTTGTGGTAGCTGACATGTTCTGTGTGTGATATGGCACATATAGTCCTCTAAAGTTGATCATCGCTGAGTTCTTCGTCAGTACAGATAGACTAGAGTGAGCTGAGAATTTTCGTAAAATGCAACCTTATTATTGGACAATTACAGATATAGTAATACTCAGTAACTCAAGCAATTGGTTTAACAAACGCTTCAAGAAGATATAAAAATATTAAGACAAAGGCCCAAATGTTTGCAGTTCTTTTCGATATAGTAGAGACCTACCCTAAGCCCTCTTTACACAATGGAAACACTCTGTTTATAGAGTAAAATTGTTAAATGAACACCGTTTGACAATCATAATCCTGTCCACGTTATACCAGTGTAATAGAAAAGTAAGCTATCCATGTTACCAGCTATACATGATAACACAGTCATGCATCTAACAGTCCAGAAATTGTTTTCTTTGGTTTTCTCATATTTCTAGATATTTTCCCATACTTTGGTGCATATATACGGGTAGCAGGGATCATTCTCTTTCAATCAATAGCTCACCATAAAAATGTCACACTTACCCCCAGGGCATTAAATGATTTGATCTTTACATATTTTTCTTTTCAAAGTGCTAATCTTTAGTAATTGCTACAAATTATGCATGATTTTTTCGTGCCTAGAGGTAAAAAGTGCATGCTTAGCATGAGATACTATGTACATAACCACCTAAGCCTACAATAAAGTTTTATCGGAGTTGTCTTCATTTCTTCCAGATATTTTACCCAGGATCATTTTTTTTTCAGCTCAAATAACTCTTTTTCAGAAAATGATTATCTAAAATATTTTTCAGACTGCGTACTTTGATGCAGTTAGCTACATATATATCTGAAATATATAGTGCCTACTTGAAGTTTGTATTTTTAGTTGCAGTACCTAGATGTACAGGTGTGTTTTGTATTACCTATGCTGAAATTTCATTCTAGAAATTGCTCATTGCGAATGATCTTTTTGATAAGGATAACAAATCATTTTTGTAGTTCTAAATGTCGTTGAACCGCTTGTATGGTAAATAAATCACGAACTATTTATATGTTTATCCGTTCACACGGATGGGACTGGTTGTTAACGCTTCATGTTTTTCAAGTTTGAGTCACGCCAGCAACGCCTATTGACTCACATACTGCGATTACACTGGTGGTGCTCTACTTTTTCTATGTAACAACAATGAAATGAAAGGGAAGAAGGAAACTGTGAGGGGCTGACAGAAAAAAAGATTAAGTTGATCGAAGTATGCCTTATTTTATAACGTCACTGTTGAATGGCAATGTGTAATTTTAGCTCAACACAGGAGTCGACGTTTTTATGAGTTATCCTGTTACTGTGTTCAGTCAAACAGAAATGACTATAAATACAGATTTAATATTAATGTCTAAAAGCCGATGACGACACAAGGCCACCCGACGTATCACAACCAAATGTTGTAATAAACTATCTAACAATATAATAAAAAATTGCCCTGTTAAATACAGGTAAGAAATTTTGTGAAATGAAATGAAGAATTAGGTGATGATTATAACCTAGTACAATACACAAGACGATATAAACAAAATAAAGAGCACACTTAGGAAAATAAAATCAGTGCAATTTTTAAAATTTAAAGGATAATATATGTATTAGATATGATATAAATCGAGATTGAATAATGCATCAACGTCATTAAAATGTATGCTATTTTTGATATACTAGACTGCAGAACGTTGCGTGAGATAATGGAAGCGCAGTGAAAATATATTAGTTCAACAGCTGGAAACAAATATAACATATGGAAATTTACGAGTATTCTTAATAAATGCTTGCCTTTCATATTGATCTGTCTTATCGTCGTGCATATCATGGCTTTTGGTGTGAAACTATAGTTCTATGAATACTACAATCTACAAGATTTTGTTAGGTATCAACAAAATGTCAGTTGTCATTTTATCAGTGCAGTGCAGGATGTATAGTATCGATGCATCATTTTACAATATTGTGGAAAAAAAGTTTCACCCTAATTGATGTGTATCAGCAAGTTACAAAGGTTGCTTTTTATTCATAGCATATCTACAAATTTCAGCTGATGATGATATGTATAAGTGTTTACTTGAAATTCTATTTTTCATACTGAATCTATGCCGTACGTTTTCCTGGAAATATTTTTTTTAAATATTCAATTTGATTTTTCATTTTCAGTTTCATTATCATTCGAAGAATAATGGCTACTTCAGGATCAAAGCAGTGGCTTATAACAAAAGTAACCATCGGGAATTGCGATGTACCTTATTGTTTAATGTTAGAGTGACACCAAGGTCAGGAATAGTTATGTCATGTAATTTCCTCAAAACGAAATTGTAACACCCACTTACGAAAACTGTTCGAATCCGACTTATAAAAATGAAAAGAACATGAATAACAAAACGTAACATTCTAACATGTATCTTAAAACTGACGTTTGCTTGCAACTTTGAATGGTACATATAATAGAGCTATTATATCATGCCTGGATCTGCAATGTTGTAATTCTGTCAGGCCTGGATTCCATCACATGATTGCGCCGAGTGGGTTCCGGTCTTGCCAATTCCACGACGCCGAATGCGTCATTGCAGACCAAAATACTGCTTAAGTGACAATTTTATCATATATGTATACCTATTTTTATTGTTATATTAGCCAAAATAATGCTGTAAACTAAATTGAAACGGTGAAATGTTTGACGCATGGAACGTCGGGACTAAAATAAATACTCGCACAGTTGAATATTTTTCCATATCTGATGGGAGCTGCATACAGGTTTTTTTATTTATTAGTGAACCTACAAGCTGTATTTTGGACAGAAAGTTCTTAAGAATGAAATAAAATGTAGACCTATCTTTTCCATTCTGGTAGCTCCAATTGCGGTGACCGAGTACCTGTGGTTGTGTTTGATGTATTCAATTCTTCTAGAGTTTTACCGGGACACTCGTCTGTATAATTGTGGAGATATACTAGTAAGTCTTCTACAATTTTCCCAAAGCTATTTGTATAATAGAATTGTATGAAAATAAGCAATAAGTCAAGGAAACGAATAAGATTACATTTCGTACGTGGTATAATTTTGGGCGGAACTTCTTTCTGTTATCTAGACAGATACTTTGATTGTTTACAAAGTGAAATCTACGTCGAGATTTTAGCAGCATAATAAAATGAATTCGATGACTTTCAAGATTATCTATACTAATAAGTATCGTTTCAATCAAGTATTAGTACCGATAAAATCAGGTTGTCTTAGACACATTGTTGGGACACATTATAAAAAAGTTGCGTGCCAAAAGGGGTACAAGCTTACGAGGCAGGTAAATGGATTAGAACAAGGTGGAAAATAAGATCGCAAATTTTATGTTGTAGTGCAGTTTTGAGATATATTTCACATGCAACGTCTGTTAAATTGTAACACTGATTGAGTGGTATAAAAGATATGATGACATATTGTGGTTAACCATACAAAACAGATATGTTTAATAAGAATAAAAGAAGGCACAAAACTAGGCAAAAATGGATCAAAAAGAAAGCGGCGAAAACAAATTGCTGACTGGATAGTATGATTCTTTATCTGTAGATGTCGCAAAATGACTTGTATATAGTAACAAATTAGTTTTTATAACCGTTACATAACCGTTATATGTCAGTAAATATTGATAAAACTGTAACAGTAGGCTGCATAATAATGACTTTTCTAATCGTTATTAAAAGGATTATATCATCCGTTGTGTAACAACGTAACTTTACATTTCAGCTGAAAGAATTTAAAATTTCGAGATGATCTAAAGTAAAAAATTATCGTTACATTATATTTGCTGAATCAAGAATATAGCGTGTGTAATCAGGTAATTTTCAGATTAAATCACTAATAAAATCAGACAAAGGAGTTGATGCAGTAGGAAAACTAAGATTACTAAACTAATGCTGGAGAATCTGTAAGAAAACCATGCTGCGATACTTCACATGCAACATCTGTTGACTGCAAAACTCCACGTCAGTCTAGCGACGCTTGACACTTTCTGTGCAAATTAAACCAGAACTTAGAATAAAAGCATCATTAAAATTGCAACTTCTTAAGAATAAAACGTTTGAAATTGTTGTATCTGTGTTTACTGAAAATTCTTAAGAATTTAATAGTTAATGTAATGAATTTATTTTTTAGACCTTAGCCTGATGACAAGATAACAAAACTGAATGATATTTGAAAAGAAATGTTATTTTCTTAGCCGGAAAATCTTTTACAGCTTTCGAATAATGAGAAAATGAACCTCTTAAAATAAAGCTCAATTTGAGTCCCTGCAAATGCATTGTTAAAAGTAAGTGTATAGGATTAAAGAATTAAGAACTGCCCCCAAATGCCTCATCATTGCAGATAACTAGGCAAAACATATAGAAGAATGCAGTTTTGTGCAATAAACACTAAAATAACTTGTATTGAATGTAACTTTATTTATAACTTTAGATACTCTATATTGTAAACATTTTATCTAAAAAGATTCCTTTTTTTTCATGTAAAAACGATGCAGAACACTTCCCTGAACGACAGCTAGAACCTTACCTGTTATGTTTTTTAAGTCTTGCTTCAGAAATATAGATATAATAAATTTATCAAAAAGATTTGTATCAGTAACTTGTGTCATTTAAGTGTTAGTTATTATAGGGGCCTCCTCGGCCATGTAGTTCACGTCGCTGACTTCGAATCTCTTGCTCCGCACAGATGTGGATTCGAAACCTCAATTATGTGGTTCTACCCAGTTGTCCGCTAATACCTGAAACAATGGCTTGAGGGGACCTTGTCTCTAAACGTGGCAAAATAAATAAATAAATGCTTATTATTATAAACACAAAGTAGAAGACAAAAATAAATCAATCAGATCTATTGTAAATCAAAACTATGTGAAACAATGTATATTTCAAAAAAGGTTTAAAGATATTGCATGCATTCAATATGGTATAAATCGTAGCGAAATATTGCACTTGTGTCGTTCAGATGTTAAAGAATACATAGAAGCATTGCAGGCGGGGGAAAAGAATGTGTAATTAAAAATGGTAGAAACAACTATCGGGCGATATTTCTTATAGTTATCTGTAAAAGTCTATGTGTTACGTTTATGCAGAGAGTAACATTTTGCTACAAATAATGCAATCGACAAGCAATTGACAAGCACTGTTTTAAAATAAAAAAAACATGCCACGATATGGTAACGATGAGGTAGGTTTTGTGCAGGTCTTGAAAGATAAAGGAATAGAATGGGAGCAAAGCAGTGATCAAGTTTTCCTACCATGAAAAACCCTCTTATGCATGTTAATACCCGTGACCAAAAATCCTAAAAACATGGCTGTGATTACACTGGGACAAAATATGAGTTTTGCAAGATACTCAGTTTTAAAACAAAATTGTTAAAGTTACCCACGAAGCATAAAGTCTCCAACCTATTTTATTTTATCCGCAGTATATTTTGTACAGCATAAAGAAAATGTTTGTGAGACAAATGTCGCATATACGTTTGCCTTGAGTGGTCACATTAAAGGAGTCCCTCTGATTCTAGGAATTGTAACATTATAGCAGGTCTGTTCAAAAACGTCGTGATTCGCTTTATTGTAACGTCATACATTAACTGTTTTTATATCACACGGCGCATATTGTTGGTATAATTGTGCTTGTTCTGAAAAATATCAAAGGGGAAAATATGCCAACTAATTATTATAAAATATGTTGCTTTCACATAATGAAAATACAAATCCATGTTTTATGTTTCTTTGAGTGTTTCCAGGAAGTTTATCTTTAGCAATTATACTTATGCATACCTTCGTAGATTATATCAAAATGTTGCAGAAACCGATTAATAAATATTTCATATCTCATTTTGTAATATTTTAGGCGCATGTTTCATCTCGCTCTATATCTGCAATTTAAATAAACTGTTTTAATCACTTTAGAACTAATTCTATGAAACAAGATGTCAAACTAGTTTTATGGCACAAGATGTCATAAATTCTATGAGATAAGAATTTTTACAATTCCTTATGGGTGGGTCTGTAAATGTACAATTTACCGAATGTGTTCTAAGTCGAATCAGTAAAGATATGTTATTAGCAAAGATAACATAATTATGTTTCAGCAAGTTATTATGCCATAAAACATAGAACATATTAGGCCATATCACCTGCTTTTACTTGCATGTTATATGATTGGATGTTTGCTATGCAAGTATATTCAATCTGTGATCTACATTCTTTTTAACATATGCTTCTAAGACATTTATGCTAGTAAATGACAATAAGTAAGCATACATGCATTAAATTGATTTCTGTAATTTATTCAAATTCCCTTGCCAAGGAGAAACGTGTTCAAAAGCCTGGTCTCATTCCTAAGTTCTTTACATTGAGGTTGTCCTTACTTTTAATTTGCTTTTAGGCCTGTCGTTTAATATGATGTGCCCATTGATTGTATGTTCCTGGTGTGGCATTGTAACCCCACACTTTTATATGAACTTTATCACGTGTTATTCAAATGTGGCATTTTGACTTCCGTCTACAGTGTTTATTCGCGGGTGGCTCTATTTACGGCGTTGGATACTAATTGTGTTTGATCTGCACAATGCTTTCATGGATTTCTCTTATGCATTATCATTTAAAGATAATGTTCACCTTAACTTTTCCATAATTATTATTATCCTGGTTGCATCACTTTCTGACGGTATAAGCAGACAAACGGAAGTATTTATAGCACATACCTTAGACATTAAAAAATCCTGTTAAACTGTAAACAACAAAGTGTCACACGTGTATTCCTAGAATATCTTCCTGAAAACAAGTCTCACCCTTAACAAATCAAAAGAAATATGGCGGTACTCACCTTAGCGAAGTGTACGACGTCATCACTTTCCGCCAATATGATATAAGGTTACAGTTTACTCCTCTGTACCTGTGCACTTTGGACACAGGAAGGAGTCGCCTCCTCTTACATTCCTGACTGTAGCCATTGCATTTATCACAGCATGCCAAAGAGACATTAATGAGGCTGGTGCAATTCTTAAGCTACTCAGAATGGAATTTTTGACAAAAGCACTAAACCTCAGAGTCATCCTCAGATTCCTAAGATGAAGAGTATTCTGTCTGCGCTGCCTAAAGACCAGAGGTACTCGGAATGGAACCGGTGGAGGTAGGTGTTTTCTTTAAGTTAGTCTTTTTCTTATCTGTTACTACAACTCTTTTTCCAAAAGCACTTTGCTTTTTTTTCAGACTAGCGTTACTTTTACGTTTTCATAGCCAGTATGTTCAGAAATTGGTTTCCCACTCACAACCTTACTTAAGGTATTTCTTATTTTTTTAACTGGAATATGCTTCAAAATTTCCTAACCTTTCTTTTCCAGGAAGAACCTTGAATCAGTATTACAACCATCAACTTTCTCAGCCAGGACCTGTTCTTGTTCATGGTTCTCCGTGGTACGAGATGTTGGTACAAAAACTGAAACAGGTGCAAGAGCAGAACCTGGTACTGCATTTGGGCTAAATGGATATATCCCAAAGTGTTGGAAGGCGAACTGGATGTTACTTGCAGACAGAGAAGTATATGCCTTACAACTAATTTTGCACACACCTAATCTGGTAATCAAGCAACCTCCTTACTTGCGAGGTGTTGATGACAGACATGACTCCAGGCAATTTCAAAGGCCCGTAACAACTCACATCCAGAGGCTAGAGTAAATGGCTATAGTGAGCGGGGAGAACAAACAAAACAATACCATTTTTCTGTGCCCACTTAATCAGCCCAAACGAAATATGACTTCTGTGATCATCATGCAGTACATTCACTTTACAGTCGGCAGCTCGAGATGGTAGGTGTGGCTCTAGATGCCCTGTCATATACGTTATGAACACTTCATTGTTAGACCAGCCAGATTCTAATCTTGTTCCTGATGTGCCAGGAGTACAGCCTTTAAGCAGACCTGTATAAAAAAGGAAAGAGATGATTTAAATGGATAAAACAACAAGCACATTGTTTTATCGTGATATATGATCTTCTAATATGAATAGCAACGCTTACATTATCACAAAAAAATTATGTTGACATCACGTCGATGTGATATAAAACGCCATGTACGTATCGAGAAATAGCACAAACATTCTACTTAAAAACATGTTTAAAACGAAATGTCTGATAACACAACTGTCTTGACTAATTTACACACACGTTTTGCTGTAAATTATTTCTTAATTAAAAACAAATGCATTTTTCTGTATTATATAAATTGTTATAAAAAATCATACATTATTAATTAAAAGAATTTTATGTATTTGAACTGTAATAACAGTATGTATTAAAAATTTGCAGATTCATTAAGTGAAACTATTTTCATTAATAGTACAATAATAAAAATTATGTTAATATGTGAAAATTTTCCTGGTTTCCAACAACATTTCCACCACCAATCACAGTGACTGTCTTCGACTTTCCACATGTAACAGCCTGTGTTTTGTAATGAGTGACAATTTTGGGTGGCTTGTGTTCAAGAGAAAAACCTTTCTCATCAAAATTGTATATGCAATGTGGTTTATCTTTCAAGTTATATTAGGTGATAATTGTGTTTAGTTCATTGAAGTACTGGTCAATAGTCGGGCGGGTTGCAAGTACTTGTCAATAGTCGGGCGGGTTGCACTTCTTGCTTTTGCCATCACCAAAGGTCTAGGTTTCACAACTTTAATGCTAGACCATCTGTTAAGAAAATTATAAAACCTCTGTTTTGTGAGAGGTTTGCCATTTGCTCTAAGCCCAAGTTACACAGCATAATCTGAGGAAAAGTTAATTGTTTCCTGGCGGGTATACCCGTAACCAATTTCAGCTTTTGTAATAAAATGATGGCTCAGAAATGCTCCCTGTTCTTCTGAGAATAAAGGATAAGTACCAGACTTTAGGACATCTACTGATGGTTTTTCCTTTCCTCTGTCCTTCAATGTTGTAAATCGGATGCTAAGCTGTTTGGCAATACGTTCCACAGGTAACCCTAGATGGTATTCTTTAAACATGTTGTAAGCATCTGTTATGTCCTGAGGGTTGTATGTAGTCCTATACTTCCTCATTACAGTACATGATGTACTTTGAAACTGCAATGAAAATAATTACCACACATAAGCAGGTAGGTAAAATGTAATGTCACACAAAAATTGATTTCATCAATACACAAGATAACACAATGCAGACGGGGAATATTTTGGTTAATTGAAAAATAACTTTCTAAAGATGTATTTTATGATTTTTAATTGGAATTTTTGGAATTAACAAAAAGACTTGTAAAAGGTAATTTTTATATTTTAAGAGATGAATTACCTGTCTTATTTCCATTTTTCGTCCGGCTGTCAATATGAACGAAACTCCTTCCCTTGTCGAATGTGAAATATCGTCTCGCGAAGTTACAGGAAGATCTAAATGCCAACCGCCAGGAAGTCAAGTACGTCGGAAAGTGATGCCGCGGGGATAAAGTAACTTATATGACAGAATTGTATGTTATAGAGTAGTTAGGAGTGTTCACAAAAATAAAAAAAAATGCGCCGGCATCTTTCAAATATTAAAATATAGTGCATAATATAATATATGATATGGAACTGCTGCCTATGAGAGAGTCGAATACAGTACATAAGGAAAATAATCTACTCGAGTGACATATTATCATCAGAG